>NW_024704759.1:3012767-3035267 GCF_018977255.1 Callorhinchus milii
GATGTGTGTGTGTGTGACTGACACAGGGATACACTGTGTCTGTGGGTGACTGACAGGGATACACTGTGTCTGTGTGTGACTGACAGGAATATACTGTGTGTGTGTGTGTGTGTGTACTGACACAGGGATACACTTTGTCTGTGGGTGTGACACAGGGATAAACTATGTCCGTGTGGGTGACTGACACAGGGATACACTGTGTCTGCGAATGACTGACAGTGATACACTGTGTCTGTGTGTGACTGACAGGGATACACTGTGTCTGTGTGTGACTGACAGGAATATACTTTGTGTGTGCGCGTGACTGACACAGGGATACACTGTGTCTGTGTGTGTGACTGACACAGGAATACACTGTGTCTGTGTGTGACTGACAGGGATACACTCTGTCTGTGGGTGTGACTGACAGAGGGATACACTGTGTCTGTGTGTGACTGACAAGGATACACTGTGTCTGTGGGTGACTGACACAGGGATACACTGTGTCTGTGTGTGACTGACAGGGATACACTGTCTGTGCGTGTGACTGACAGGGATACACTGTGTCTGTGTGTGTGACTGACAGAGATACACTGTGTCTGTGGATGTGACTGACAGGGATACACTGTGTCTGTGTGTGTGACACAGGGATACACTGTGTCTGTGTGTGACTGACAGGGATACACTGTGTCTGTGGGTGACTGACAGGGATACACTGTCTGTGTGTGTGACTGACACAGGGATAATAATAATAATATAATAATCCTTGCATTTGATATAGCGCTTTTCATGTCGGGAGGACGTCCCAAAGCGCTTCACAGAACACACTGTAAAGTGAATTGACTGTATATTTGTGGGCGAACGCGGCAGCCAATTCCGCACAGCAATGTCCCACAAACAGTCGTAGATTGAAAATGACCAATTTATTATTGTTTTTGGTTTTGGAGGGATTATTATTAGGCTCTGTGTGGAGTAAGGAAACTTGCCCAAGGTTTCGCCCTCTGCCTGGAATTGAACTCAGGTCTCTCACTTACAAAGTGAATGTTCTAACCACTGAGCTACAGGACTCCACGCACTGTGTCTGCATTTGTGACTGACACAGGAATACACTGTGTCTATGTGTGACTGACAGGGATGCACTGTGTCTGTGGGTGACTGACAGGGATACACTGTCTGTGTGTGTGACTGACAGAGGGATGCACTGTGTCTGTGTTTGTGACTGACACAGGGACACACTGTGTTTGTGGGTGTGAGTGACAGGGATACACTGTGTTTGTGTGTGACTGACAGGAATACACTGTGTCTGTGTGTGTGACTGACACAGGAATACACTGTGTCTGTGTGTGACTGACAGGGATACACTGTGTCTGTGGTGACTGACAGGGATACACTGTGTCTGTGTGTGTGACTGACAGAGGATACACTGTGTCTGTGTGTGTGACTGACACAGGGATACACTGTGTCTGTGGGTGTGACTGACAGGGATACACTGTGTCTGTGTGTGTGACTGACACAGGAATACACTGTGTCTGTGTGTGACTGACAGAGATACACTCTGTCTGTGGGTCTGACTGACAGAGGGATACACTGTGTCTGTGGGTGTGACTGACACAGGGATACACTGTGTCTGTGTGTGACTGACAGGGATACACTGTGTCTGTGTGTGTCTGACAGGGATACACTGTGTCTGTGTGTGTGACTGACAGGGATTCACTGTGTCTGTGGGTGACTGACAGGGATACACTATGTCTGTGTGTGTGACTGACAGGGATACACTGTTTCTGTGTGTGTGACTGACACAGGAATACACTCACTGTGTGTGTGACTGACACAGGGATACACTCACTGTGTGTAACTGACACGGGGATACACTCACTGTGTGTGATACACAGGGATACACTCACTGTGTGTAATTGATACAAGAATACACTCACTGTGTGTGACTGACACGGGGATTCACTCACTGTGTGTTACTCAGAGAGGGATCCACTCACTGTGTGTGACTCAGAGAGGGATACACTGTGACTAATGCACTGTAACTGACACATTGTGTGTGAGATTCTCTGAGTGACTGATACACTGAGAGGGAGACACCATGAGATAAATAGTGTGTTTGATTGATACACTGAGAGTGTGTGAGATTCACAGAGGGAGGGATACACTGTGACTGATGCACTATGCGTGAGATACAGTGAGAAAGGTACACACTGAGGGAGTGACTGATTCACAGAGAGAGGGTTGCAGTGAGAGACTGATACATTGTGTATGAGATATACTAAGAGTGGTATACTGAAGACCTTTCTCTTTGACCATGCCCAGGGTAGTGAGTGAGATATACACACTGTTACACTCAGAATAATACATATGGATACCATGTGTCAGAGATACACTGAGGGTGAGATCCACAGATTGATGCATTGTGTAAGAGGTACAGTGTGAAGCACACACACGTTGTGATAAGATACTAGCTACACTGTGTGAAACACTGAAAGAGTGATAGATACACTGTGACTGATACATGCAGTAGAGGGATACACTGAGAGAACGATGTGTTCGATGTAAGAGAGTGTGTGATACATTGTGTGACCTATATAGTGAAGGGGATACACTGTGTGTGAGATACGTTGAGAAAGTGAGACACTGGGTATGTGATACACGGTGTGAGATAACAGCCATGGAGGTGCTGGAAAACCATACATCTGTGGGCAATTAGAGAACTGTTACCAAGTGCCTCCAAGTTGCACCTGCAAGCTCCTCCAACTCAGAGCAGAGCGGCCATAGGTCAAGACACATAACAAAAGTGGCACCAAGTATTTCTGAAAAGCGCCTTTCGCTGTGGAAGATTCAGCTCGCTCGCTGCCTCGCTCTCTTCCACGTGAGTTTTGAAGGAGAAGAGCAACCGTATATTGAGTAGTTTATGTGCTTAATATACTGTAATCCGAAATAAAAGCAGAAGTCGCTGGGAACACTCAGCAGGTCAGGCAGCATCATGGTTGGACCTGAGAGAGTGAAATTCAGCACGTTCAGAGGGAGAAAGATTTGAGTGAACGAGTGAGGTGGAGAAACTGACTCAGCCAATGTCACTCTGGCAGTTCTCAATGTACAGATCAAGGAACAAAGAATACTGCAAAGTGAATTGACTGTGAGCAAAATGGATGGAGACAGACTTGCCCTCCCCTTCTCTCTCTCTCTCTCTCTCTCTCCCCCACCACCCCAAAATGAACTTAATGCAATCTTTGTGAAGCTCGATTGTTGCGTTTGATTTCCACATTGTGGCTTTTGACTGACCCTCCGCAAGTGCATGACCTGCATTTGATTCCAATTGGCTGCCGCATTTCGTCCACAAAACACGCAGTCACTAAACTTTGCAGTATATTCCGTGATGCTCTTTGAGACGTTTCAGTCATGTGACAAGGCAGCTTATCAAATGCAAGGATTATTATTATTACAAATTCATCACTGTAGTACTTAGACCCTTATGTGTAACCGGAGTGAATGGGTAACAGTCCGAGTGCTGGATGTGAAATGTGAAGAGCAAATTGTGTATTGCTTCGCATCCACCGAAATCTATTCTGTAACCAAGGCTTGAGCTTTTGAGCATGATGTTCACATGGGATACACAGTAAATGCTCATTCGATTGAAGTTTGGCTCATGCTTGTAATTGAGACAATTACAACAGTTGAGGATGCTTTCATGGAAAGTAGCTTTCACCTCTTTCCAAGGGGTGGGGCAATGCTTCGGATGAAGATATGGGCTGCAGAGATCTGGATAAACTGCAGCTTGTGAAGCATTGAGTGAGGAACACTGGTGAGGAACGCATCTGAGTAGTCAAGTCTAGAGGAATGAATGAGCCTTTGGCAATGGAGTGAAGGAAATGGGCAGAAGTGAGTGATTTTCCAACACTCTCTCTCTCCCTCCAATAGCATAATTTCCTGAGGAGTGCAGAGGTAACCCTTACCGTTGCATCTATCAGAGTTATTTCATAATAGTAATCCTTGTATTCGATACAGCGCCTTTTGAGTCGAGAGGACGTCTCAAGGCGCTTCACGGGGTTTGACGACAAAGTGCACTGACTGGGTATTTTGTAGTCGGACCTGGCAGCCAATTTGTGCACAACAGTCGTTAGCATGTAGAGTTGAAGAGGGACCTGTGCTCATTATTAGTCAGGTCTCAGAGTCAAACTGCACTTGGTAATGTCACGGAGCTGTAAATTTAAATTAGTGGTAAATTAACAAAATATATTTTCAGAGGTGGCAACTGGCAGTGAGAGAAAGACAGAGAGAGAGAGACCGTTCAGTGTGAAAATCACTTCTGTCTCCAAGTGTGACAAACGAACAAGAAAAAGTAAAATGACGCAAGGGTCTCTTATCATATTGTATAAACGTTTGTTATTGGTGATTCCTTTGAACCACGCTTTTGGTCGAGTTTCCCCTCCCAACCCCAGCTCGGGTGCCAATCCAGCATTGTTAAGGGTTTTGTGACGTCCTTGCAACTCTAAAGGTGCCACAGGAAAATCTAAACTGTAATTCCTCGATAAGAAAACCATGATCCTGTCTTCCTCTTCCGGTGGATGTTGAAGATCTGGCGCGGGCACTATTCAGAATGAGACAGGAGTTTGTCCCAATGTTCCTGACCAACAATCCCCCAAATAAAAATAGTCATTCACTTCATAGCTGTTAGTGGGATATTGCTGTCCGCAAATTGGCTGCCATGTTAGCATACAAAATACACAGTCACGGCACTTTAAGGTAAATCTTGTGAAGCGCTTTGAGATGTCCTCCCGACGTGAAAGGCGCTGTACCGAATGCAAGATTGATTATTAATATTATCCTCATGTTATCATTGTGACCTCAATGACCTCAATGAAGATGGCAGCGTTGCCAGCGCATTTCTACATTACTGCAAATGTTGCACATTTGTTACTAAAGCTTGTATAAAATCACGAGTATTGGGAGTTGATAAAGATGCGATGCAGTTATCTGCCTCTTAATTACTTACAAATATCTGACAGCAGAGGGCAAGCTTTGCTCAAACACTTGCCTGGTTGCATATAATCAATAACCCATCTCAAACAGCAGAAATATACCGTCAATCCGCCCACAAAATATACAGTCAATTCATTACAATATATTCTGTGAAGCGCTTTGAGACATGATAAGGCATTATATCAAATACAAGGATTATTATTATTATTAATAAATGCACGCAAAAAAAATTCAGCTCCTTAAACCATAACAATATTGTTAGTTTAGCACATCTAGTGCACATCTCGACCTTTATTTTAATCCATTCTTCCTTCCTCTCTTCAACAATGTAGCAAACTGTGGAGGCAAATCCATATTATATCATTTGATAGTGGAGGGCAATATAACATAGAGTCCTGGTAGCAAGTGCCATCGAACCATGATATAAAATTCTCTCCCTTCCCCACTAGCGCTGATCAAACCTACCTCGTTTTGAGAGGTGCTCATAAACTGCAGTTTCATTTGATTCAAGTAGGTGGCGGTTATGGGCATGTTGTAATCTATCACCCCAGCCAACGCAGAAGGCTTTTCGTTTTCTAAGTGGAGCGGGGGAGAGAGAAGAGAAGAAAACAACACAGGACTGAATTATGTTCTGTTGATTTCATGCACCAGAGATAATAATGATTTCAGTATGTCAGAGGCTGGCTATGTGTAGCCTTATAATATAATAAAATATAGCAATCCTTGATATAACACCTTACCATGTCTTCGAGACGTCTTAAAGCGCTTCACAGAATATACTGTAAAGTGCAGTGACTGTGCATTTTTTTAAGCCTGAGTTGAAGATTTCACACCATTTTTTGAGAGCTTAGTTGTCCAGGCTAAGACTGGGTCGAATTTCACGCTTTAATTTCGGAGTCGAAATTTGCAGCAGTTCTTAAAATAACTTGCGGGCGAGGAAAAAAAAGTCTTCAAAATTAAGACTGAATTCGCCCATAAAATATACTGTGTATTTTCTGTGAAGCGCGTTGAGATGTCTCGGAGATGTGATAAGGCGCTATACCAAATGCAAGGATTATTATTATTATGTATTGAAAAACTTCCCAAAACTTGAACACTCTAAAATATTAAGCAAATAACAACAACGACGACCTGTATTTATATAGCGCCCTTCACGCAATGTAGCGCTTGACAGGGGTTGAATCTGACGCCGAGCCGGGGGGGGGGGGGGGGGAGGTGAGCGTAGGCACGGTGGAAGAGGAAGGGCTTCAGGTACGACCTGAAGGTGGGGAAGGAGGGCGCAAGGCGGAAGAATAGAGGAAGGGTGTTGGAGAGTTTGGGGGATAAATAGTCTAAGCCAAGAACCAAGTGGGATTTCCAGCACAAGGTGCCACCCACCACCAACACTCACACACACATACACATCACACAATTACCTTTCGTATCCATGTCATTGGGGTTTATGTGCATTCGTTTCTGACATTCTGTACAGCTCATTAGAAATCTCGTCACCGCCTCTCTGGGCAGAAAGGCGTACGTCTCGGCAATCTGGTTTGGAGAAACGGGAAGCGTTTGTGAGTTGGGAGAAGGAACCAGAGTCTGATTTGATATACAGAGGCAATCAGTAACATAAAGGCATCACCCGGCACCAGGCAAAGAGGAACAACCTTCACTTCACGCTTATTAGACGCCTGTCACTTCTGACGTGCGCTGTGTAATCATTAAGGGTCAACGTTCACTGACGAGAATAACAAAATCTGTAACGCGAGGGTTTCGAAACTCCCGGTGGTTGCCACAGACACTAAACACAGGCACAGAATGAACTAAACCGTTTAGCATTGCGTGTCATTTACAGTTTCTGCATGTGATTTGCAGTTTGAGCATGTGACGTGCATCACTGCACACACACGGCAGGGGACAGAGGAGCACCGTTTGGGTTTGGGGGGGATTTGGCTCCCACCTATCACTGCAGACAAAGACAAAAAGAGTTTGATTGGTTAAGCGCTTCATAGGATTTGCTGTAAAGTGCAATGACTGTGCACTTTGCAGCCAAACTCAACAGCCAATTTGCACACAGCAATCCAATACAAAATTACAGTCGTATAGCTCCTTTCATGTCAGGAGGATATCCCAAGTAACTGGACAGTAAGGGATTTGGATCTGAGTGTTGTAAGGGAAAGTAGAGGACAGGCAATGTCCTGGAACCAGCTTTGAATTCACTGGCAAGTATTACCTGGAGAATATATATTCATCTCTGAGGAAATCTGATGAACCCTGCAATGCAACCTAGTTTTGGTCACTAAGTCTTAGGTTTTAAGATCGTGCAGAAATGTGCAAGGCTGAATTTAGGGAGTTTCCACAATTCTGCGCATCCGTACATCTGAAGATAAAACCGTTTTACAGACTAAGACTAGTTGGAATTCCATGCCTCCAGCTTTGTTGGGTCACAGGAGCAAAAGGTTGATTTGGGATCACAGTAGTGTTGACGGAGCCCGTGCTGTTTCAGTACGTGTTCGTCTACTCAGAGAACTTGGCAGATATCACAAGTTTATTGCAGCCCAACACGAGCTGTGACAAATGTGCGACTCTTGTGTTTGTAAAAACAAGTAATCATACACAATATTTATTCAGCGTTATCCGTGTGCTCGTTTTCTTTTTGGGTCTCATTCGAACCAGTAATTGCCACTGTTTAAACATCTGTTCCTGCACATCAGCAATTGGGGAACGGTTTGACATCTGTGCCTCTGACAACAGCGTGGATTCTTCCGAATTGCACTGTAAATGTGTCTTAATGAGGCATGTTTTGTGAGGGTGGCACATTTCTCCACATTGCACAAGCGCTCTCTGTGGGAACCCGTCGCCACAGGCTACAACACAGCGTTTCTCATCTAAAAAGACACTTTTGCTAAAAGTCCTCAGACTTTTGCTCTTTTACTGTCCTTTTAGTTTATTTTAAAAAAAGGTAATTTCTTGAAATTTGCCACAAACGATTAATACGAATGTGTGTCAATGCGTGGGTTTAATAATTTAGCACAAGGGCCAGCTGATTTAAAGCCCGGCTTTTTCTTTGTAAGCTTCAAAGTAAAACATTAAAGGATTTTTTTTTAAACCCATTGGAAAATTCTCACTTGTTTTGAGGGTGTGTGTGTGTGTGCGTGTGCGCGCTCGCTGAATCTTGTATTATCCTATATTGGAGAGAAGAAGCCTTGCAATAAAAAGAACTATCATTTGCGACGTCTGAACATAAATTGCATTGTCTCTTGTTCAAATGAGAGATGGAGGCTAGGTTCCAGCTCTTGTCTTACACGCCTGAGTATTGGATCATTAGTAGCACTGCTGATATTGTATAAAAACACTGGCTCCTTTGATTCTATCCCTCAGCTGGTTAATGTGTTGTGTCTCTGAGTACTTGGTCAATCCCTTCATGGCTGTTTTTGGGACATTATTGTGTGCAAATTGGTTGTTGAATTTGTCTACAAAGCACACACTCGCTCCACTTTACAGGATATCCTCAAAGTGCTTTGAGCTGTCCTCCTGACATAAAAGGCATTGCATCAAATAATAATAATCCTTACATTTGATACAGCACGTTATCACGTTTTTGAGTCATCTCAAAGCGCTTCACAGAGTGAATTGATTGTATATTTTGTGGGTGAATTGCGGCAACCGATTGACCACAGCCGTGTCCCTTTTTTTAAGGGATTACCGCCAGAAAAGCAATCCACCAATTGATTAAATGTAAGGATTGTTAGTAATAATAATAATAATAATGGAGTACTGAACTTTCTTTAATACGTGTTTACCTTACTCCCCAGTTAGGTTTTCCATTAATTATTCACCCAGTCGCTGAGAGGTTAAAATATAATTTTTGCAGTAATTCTGTAATTTGCATATTTGGTAGCTGTGTTTTAAACATATTAGAAGCCTTTTTAACAGGCAGGCGATGAAACACCTTAGAGATAGCAGAGTCACGGTATGTTACAGCACAGAAGCAGGCCATTCGACTTGTCACTTACGCGAAGGTACTTTTCTCTTTGCAGTGTGTTTTTCTGTAGTTTTTTTTAAAAGAAACGTGCAGTAAACTGGTTTTGGAATTAAGGCCGTCATTAATAATTCGCCACATTCTGTTACCCTCTGAAATGCTGAGAGAATCAAGAGTTAATCCAGACCCAGGTGGAACTTCTCTCCCTATATATCCAGGTTGCCAATCAGCCTGACTGGCGTGCATTCCCAATCGACGCAGAGAATAGATTGAGAGATGGAGCTGGGATGTTGCATCTGACTCCTAACCTCAAAAGGTCACATCCACCGAAGGTTAGACAGACTTCAATAGAGTCGTCTAATTATTTTCCACAGTGGGGAATGAGACTTGAACAAGTCTGCCAGATCCCACTGGGGGTGTGAGTGCCTGTCAACGCCAAGAGGCATTCCCCTGAGTCGTTGACAACTATTTTTGTCTCAGGAATTCCCTTCCATTTCAGTACCAAACTGAACTGTGATTTGGTTTATGTTATGAGCACGGATTTTCAGGCAGTCTGTGTTCGATGTTCAGTGTTCAAAGCTCCAGTGTTGCAAAAGAGAAACAATGTGCAATCATCCTGGAACCACTTTATTGGGAATCATGGAGTTCCTACTAATGTATTTTTTAAAAAATCTATCTATCTCTAAATATATATGTAATAATAAATATGCATCTAGAAATATATACATTAATTTATATATGTAACAATGTATTTATATATTTACCTTTCAATATACAATGCAATATTGTAGTTATAAATGTATAATGTATCTATAAATACATATGTAATTATACATTTAGGAATACATACCCTATATCTATAGATATATGTATCAATGCACTTATATAGAAATATATATGTAATATTGTATTTATAAATATATGTACACATTTGTCAATATATATACATATATATGTAGAAATGCATTTATACATTGATAGTTTGATGGCTTTTTGATATTCCCACAAAATAAATATTGCATATCGCAAAATGCAGGACAATGTATCTGGAACATGTCTATTTATCCCACAGCCTGAAGGATTTTATTATTTTGGGAGGTCAACACAAAATGACACACATTTGTAATCTACAAAAATGAATCTGTGGCTCGTGTTAGTTTGTGTTAATTAGCACAAGGCGTGCATAGCACAACACCAAAAATGTTGGCCTCAATGTTGCCTATTGGTTAAATCAACTGCATTTGAGCAAAACTAAATTAGTGATTTTTGGTGGTTCAGTTATTTTAATCGTGCATATTTCTGGTCCTCTCCAACAATAACTCTCCAACAGTGAGGTGTGTTTAACAAGGGGAGAGAGGATTGAGTCAAACTGTTTGGTCTTATAATCTGGAGACAGTTTGAAAATCCATTGCTGTATTTGTACAGTTTTACTGTAATAATCAGCCAGATTTTTTCAAAAATCATTTCATTAACCGTTTGTGGGACAGTGCTGTGGTCAAATTGATTAAATACTCAGTCATTACTGAAAAGTTGAGATATCTTTAATATTAAAGGCATTCACCCACAAAATTTAGTCAATTCACTCTACAGTCGATTCTGTGAAGCGCTTTGAGACGTCTCAAAGACGTGCTAAGGCCCTGTATCAAACGCAAGGATTATTATGATTTTATAAATTAGAATATTCCATGAATTTGATATTGCTCCTTCTCGCGTTAAAAAAGAACAACACAAAGTGCTTCCGTAAAGTGTAGCGACTGTGTAATCATAGGTGAATACAATATCGAGTGCAGGTCTTATTGTAACAACTGAGAATAGGATTAAAGTGCAACTCCAACAGTGACGTGAGTATTTAGTTACGTCAGACAATGGGTCGGTCTCTATCTACCCTCCACGACATCGCATCTTTTCGCCCACAAAATATATCCAGTCACTCCACTTTACAATATATTCTGTGAAGCGCTTTGAGGCGTCTCAAGAACGTGATATGGCGCTACATCAAATGCAAGGACTATTATTATTATTATCCTAAAACACCTCACAGATAATGAGAAAAACAACAACTTGCACTTATATAACCGCCCTCCAAGCAGGGTACAGTCTCAAAAACCATAACCTCCCCACCCCCACCCCAAAAACAACAACAAAATTACATTTGTAAAGCGCCTTTCACATCGAGAGGACATCCCAAGGCGCTGGACAGACAGAGTTACGGACCTGAGCTGGGGGTCGGGATTGGAGAGGGTGGAGGGCAGGGGGGGAAGCAGGGAGATCGAAAGCACGGTCGAAGAGGAGGGTCTTGAGATGGATCTTGAAGGAGGCGAGGGAGGGGGCGAGGCGGAGGGACTGCGTGATGGAGTTCCAGAAGGTGGGGGCAGAGTGGCAGAAGGCCCACCCACCAATAGTGGGGCGCGCAAGGCGGGGAACGTGAAGCAGGCTGGAGCCAGCTGAGCGCAGGGAGCGAGCAGGATGGTAGGGAGTTAGGAGGTCGCAGAGGTAGGGGGGAGCAAGACCGTGGAGGGTTTTGTCAAAATGTTTACTTTGACCTTTATAGAAAATGGCCACAATCTAATTGTTAAGTAATCTGTTTAATAAGCAGTGCCATTACTTTTTACGATTGAAATGAAATAAGCCATATAAATAAGTCATTCTTAGAAAAAAAGTCTCAATTATATTAAAAAAGGACAAAGAGCATAACCAGAAATAGTGCTTATATGGTTTAATTCTTCGAGCACAGCAGCCTGTGCTAAAATATATCTTCGTGAATAAAACATAAGCCCAGAACTGCAGACGACGGGGAACATTTATGGAACTAAATAATTAAAGTTAATAAGTGGATATAACTCACCGCTTTGTAGGTCCTCTTCTGCCCGGCGTGTTTAGCTGTCTTCCCAGTCTCTGTTCCCGTTTCCACATGCATCGAATAAATGATGTCGAAGAAATCCTCCACAACTGCCACTCGCTTCAGAGAGATGCTTTCCTTGGCCGGGACTCCATCTCCAGTCTGAGGAAGCACATTACAATATTCACCAGAGGCTCAGGGTGGGGGTGGGATTGGGGGTGGAGGAGATGGGGAATCATGTTAATATTTTTCTTTAAAGTATTTTTTTTAAAATGCCGACAAATCACTAAAAAGCGGATTCAACAGCCTCCGCCTTTCTATCCACCTGACAAACTAATCTACGTTTTTTGTACGGTTGCAATTATTGATGGGGGGGAATGCGTTTCCGTTGTTTTTCTACATCCTGACATCTCTGTGTGCTTTGTCTGAACTTACTGTAGGGATGATGTGCTTACACCATGTTTAAACAAAGCCACACAGAGATTGCCTGGTGTCACAAGTGGAGCCTTGTGTCTTCTTCTGAGTTAGAACCCTGCGGGTTCAACAACAACTTGCATTTACCCTGCCCCTTCACACAAGGTAGTGTGTCAGAGAGCTTAACGATGGCATACTATGACCCCAAGCCTGGGAGGACGGAGAGGTGACCATAGCCAGGGTCGAAGGGGAAAGTCTTCAGTTGCGATCTGAAAGGGGGGGTGGTGGTGAGTGGATGCAAAGAGGGGGCAAGGCAGAGGAACGGAGGCAGGGAGTTTGCAAGGTCTGGGGTGATGGGGGCGCGAACTTCAAGCCCCTTGGGGTTCAAGCCCCAGGTCAGGACTTTGAGCTAAAACAAAGCACACATTTGTCACTACCAGCTCGGTGCAGTGATGGAAAGAATGGAAATCGATCACCGCCACCACCACCACCAACAACTTGCATTTATAGAGCTCTCTTCAGGTCGGACGTCACCTCGGAGTGTTTAAAGTTAAATTAGAAGTTAAATCAAAAGCACGATAATTTCACAGATAAATTTTTTTTTAAATTGCTTATATATATATATATATATAATAGATAGCTTTTATTTTGAGGAGGAGTTAAACCATCAAGCAAAACAGATACTCATCACCGAGCATTTGGGGTTTATTTCTGGCAAAACCTCAGGGTCCTCCTTCCTGAAAACGTGCTTATAATTGACCGTTTCTTTTCTAATCGTTGCTTTGCACATCTTGCAGACTAGAACCGAGCCCGACAGCCATCTCCAGGGGCAATAAAGCGACCACAGACCGTCTGATCAAAGGTTATCTTAGCACAGCGCAGACTGGGGGAGCTTGAGCTCTGGGCTAACTAACCGCGGGGAAGAACATTAATGTTCTCAAGTAACCGGCAGTGGGTGACCAATAATCTGCCACCTGTTTTTCTTTCTATATTATAGCAACAATTAATAATCCTTGTAGTTGATATAGCCCCTTTCTCGCCAGGCGGTCGCATGCAAATATGTCCCGAACTACCTATGTACTGTATCCCATAATGTTATTTCCTACACTGTAGGAAATTTACTGTACTGTCTGGTGTGTTTTTGTTTAAACCTCCTAAACACCTACCACCCTGCCCGCTCCGGCCTGCTTCACGTCTCGTTCACCCCACTATTTGCGAGTGGGCCTTCTGCCACTCTGCCCCCACCCTCTGGAACTCCATCTCACAGTCCCTCCACCTCGCCTCCCTCCCTTGCCTCACTCCAGACCATTTCAAGACCCTCCTCTTCGAACGTGCTTTCGATCAACTTGCTTTGCCCCCTACACTCCACCCTCACCGATCCCGCCCCCCAGCTCTGGTCCAAAACTCTGTCTGTCCAGCGCCTTGGGACGTCCTCCTGACGTGAAAGGCGCTATACAAATGTAATTTTGTTGTTGTTGTTGTTGCGGCCGCCAGTTTGCGCACAGTAATGCCTCATAAACAGCCACGAAAGTGAATGGGCACTTTTATCCGGGGGGAGGGGTGGGGGGATTGTTGGCCAGGACACCGGGAGACACTTTGTTCTCTTTTCAAATATCTTTACTGTATAGCGCCATGGGACATCCTCTTGACGTGTAGGGCACTAGATACGAGTGTACATTTGTTAGCTAAGAGAATCAAGGGATATGAGGCAAGGGCAATAATTAGAGTTGAGGTACAGATCAACCATGATCTTATAGAACGTTAGAACAGGCTCGAAGGGCTGAATGGCCTACTCCTGTTGCTATGTTTCTAAATGTAATTTGTTGTTGTTGTTGTCTCAATTGGCTGCTGGTGTTTAACTGCAAGTATGCAATGGTTACACTTGATAGCAATTACCAACTAAGCTTTCTGCAATGTGCAACTTTGGCCTTGTAATCGATTTCAAAGATTACTAATGTAACAATCAGTCAGACTCCCTTCCCTTTTGTTACACCAATAATTTCGCGTTAGGTTTCCCCTCCTGCTTTAGGCATAAACGCAGCAACAAATTGTTAGCACAACAGCGTACTAGCTCCACTCGTTTGGGCACAGAGTCAATAGATTGCTCACACTGCCTCCCAGACAGCGCAAAAAGAAACGAGAGTTTATGTTGGAGCCAGTGTAACAGCTGGAACTGACAGCATGAATGGAGCCTGCTGATTTCCCTTCACCCTGGCACGAGCAACAAGGGCAGTGCGTGTGTGTGGCCAGAGAGAATGAGCCGCACACACTAAACGCTCTGAGATTTTGAACAAAACTCAAGAGCGGAACATGCCAGGTGTGAGCGAAGCTGTGCTGCTTGGACTCTAGCTTCACGGCTTTCCTGGTCTCAATGGTAAAAGATTCTCCTTGTTTTCGCTCGGTATTCACAGTGAGCCAGCCCGTGACTGCAGTAAGCCCTGACCCGATCGACGCCAACCTCGAGTTAGCTCTCCGCCGAGGCTTTTCAGTGCAGCCGGGCACGCAATTCACAAGTAGAGAGAGAGATTTTACACTGAGATTTCAAACAATATTTCTCATCCTGAGCGAGAAATATTCCATAGCATCAATCTTTTTCCATTAAAAAAGAACATACTGCAAAGTGGCATCAGCTCACTGCAACAGTTTAGTGTGGTCACCAGAATCCGTCACAACGTGAGGATATATACAACTGGAAGGAAATTGTAATCAAAGGAAATAATCATTGCAGTCAAAACAGCACCTTATCGTGTTATCAAAATATCTCAAAGTGCTTCACAGAGTTTAATGTACAGTGACTGTATTTTTGTAAGCGAACTTGGCAGCCAACTTACACACAGCGATGTTCCACAAACAGCCACAAAGTGAATGAGCAATTTTATCTGGGGATTGTGGGCAAGACTGTTGGTTTAATCTGAAGGACAGCACCTCCAATAATGCAGTGCTCTCCCAGTGCTGAATTGGAACATCAGCCGAGACTGTGAACTTAAAGTCCCGATGTGACCCACAACCTTCTAACTGAGAAGCGACTGCAGGCTGACTCCGTCAAATGTAAAAGCATGTAACAAATCTATTTAATCAAAGAGGAATAGAATCTTGTTGTCTCCCAGACTCAAACTAATCTACTCAGGGAGATGAGTCTTTGTTCACTTGAAGAATTCCATTTTGGTTTAGAATTGATTGCAGAGTTCATGAATGATCCTGAGTAGCTTGAAGACATTTTTGCCCGAGGGCGATTGTGTTTAACATGGATTAGAGCAGGTCTTTCTTTCTTTTTTGAGAAAGAAAACGAACCGGGAGATTATATGTCATTAACTTTGGCGAGGATAATAATTAAGTTGAGCAAGGAGTTTTGTTCATTTTGTTTGCTGATTTTCTCCTCCTCCTCCTCTCTCTTTAAGGTACTGATTTACACTGGGATAGTCAACGTCAATAGTCTTCACACTTGAATTTAACCAGCAAGTATTGGCGAGTGATTGACCCATCTGGGCACAGCTGAGCCCAATCCCGGTCTCTCTCACCTGGCAACGCTCACAATTTTCCAGTAGAGGGCACTTGACAGTGATCAGAAGGAACCCTGGCTAATAATAATAATAATAATACTTGCATTTCATATAGTGCCTTATCACTTCTTCGAGATACATCAAAACATTTCAAAGAATACACTATACAGTGAATTGACTGTGTATTTTGTAGGCAAAACGCGGCAGCCAATTGCACACAGCAGTATCCACTAACAGTCGTGGATTGAGTGACTTGATTGAATTTATTATTATTATTATTTTGAAGGACTTATTACCACTGGAAAAGCGATCCACCAATCCATAACAACCGGATTCCTACTTACTTAATAGTAATAATAATCCTTGCAATTTGATGTAGCACATTACCACATCATCAAAACACCTCAAAATGTTTCACAGGATTTTACTGTGACGTGCAGTGACTGAGTTAATTTGTGCATAGCAGTATCCTACAAATAATCAGGCTGATGTGCTTCTTCACATCAGATCCACGCAGCGTCCATGCCTGAGACTAGTTGACTCACCCAGCATTTCCTATGTTCTCATCTTCAGCCAACAAGCCTCTGTCCCATTCACACCGTACTTTTGTAAAGGGTCAACTCAATGCAATCCCCATTTCATTTTGACCCAATGTTATTTAGAGTTTGTGTAATGTAAATCCATTTACCCAGCCAGGTAATTCAAGTCCAAAAATTGTTACTAAAGATCCCACGATGCTATTCAAAAACAAAATAGAGCTTGTCAACATGTCTTGGGCCAACAATCTTCCAGAGAACTTGGTGATTCCCTTCACCCCTGTTTATGGCAACCTTGCTATGTGCAGAATGACTGCCAGATTTGTCTACAAATACAGTCACTTAACTCTGGAGAGCAATCCCCTGTGAAGCGCTTTTGACACATTTTGACGCTACATCAAATGGAAGGATTATTTATTATTATTATTAATGCTCTTCACGGATAACCTAACTCTCCCAAATGAAGAATAAGCAGTCGAGCGAGGTACCAGAGAGTTGCTGGTGCCTAGCAAACTGTACCCTGGCAAGTATACAAAGGGCATTAATGGAAATCTTATTACATTCACAGACATTTCACAGGCCAATGAGTTCAGGGTCAAATTGCCTGACTTGTATCAATAGCACACACAGGCTGTCCCTCCCTTCCTGTATTGGAATGTCAGCCGAGACCGTGTGTCTCAAAGTCCGAATGTGGGGCTATACCCCGAGTGTTCATTGTGTACAGAACAATAAACAGTAAACTCCTGATAACTCGACCCTGGCTTAACTGTTCTCTACCACGTAGGTCATCACGCTGTCAATATCCCAGCCACATTTATTGATATGTGTGTATATATATATATATATATGCCTAACTCGCCATTCCAGATAACTCGTCAGTGAGCCTTTTCCCTTGGAGTGACGTGTTAACTTGTAACTATTAACTGAAAGAGCTTGCAAGGGCCTCTCACTTCTCTGTTTTCTGTGTATCACTACATAAAGCCTATATATAGACTGGCTGGTCTAACAGCGCTTAATGCCCTGCAGCACTGAGAAAAAAAGTCCCATCTGTGACCCCAACAGACACTGTGTGACTTTGTGCCACACATGGTCTCTTCCAAGCAATTCACAACTGTGAGAAGTCAGCAAGCCTCAATTACCTGGTACCGACTCCGCAGCCAAATGAGTTAACAGTCAGTTTAACTTGGACAGCACACACAAGCACACAAACACCACACAAAAGCTGGGGCTGAACGACTGATTGCCTGTGTGGTTAATAGCAGATAAACCTCAGTGTAAAACACTGTCACCAACCATTGGAAATCAGCCGGGCAAAACGCTCAGGGTTTGCATTCAAAGCGCGAGATTACAGTACTAACAACGAGCTTTTAACAATTCCTTTTTTGGGGGAAAAAAATAGTTTGGACACTGAGGCGAGTAAGTGATGATTTACTGCAATGTCGTATCTTTTTACATTTATGCTCAAAACCTAAGGACTTAAAAGTTTCTTCGGTGTGAAAACAGATAACATTGTAGCGTCTGTGTTCACTTTTAGTGTGAGGTCAAAAAGCTGATGAATAGGAACCACATCAAAACAGATATGGGGGAATCGCAGCAGAAAGTCACAAAATAATTTGTGGCTAAGAATCCTTTTTTTTTATTCCTCCAGGGATTCTGCATTTACTTCCTGGGTGTTATGTGGCTTTGTTCTAACGATGACACCCAGAGATGACAATTCTACTACATCTGAGGTGCATCAAAATGATTGGCGGGTCCCCAGTGCTCCAGGGCACTGCTGATGACAGCATAGCCATCGGCAGGACCTGGAAGGGCAGATCAGTCACTGGGGGCAGGAAATCATCCCAATCAGCTCCCGTTAACCCTGCAAGCCAAAGCCCCAAAGGGTAGGGTGGTCCTAGCTGGACAAGCAGGGTTATTCCAGGGTTATACTTGCAGCCCCTAACTTGGTGCATATTGTGGGAACATTTATTTTCTCAGCTCACAGGGGTAGAGAATTTGCAAATACTTGAGAACCACAACGCGATTTTTGTCCTAAATCCTAAAGAACACGCAACAATTATTACTATTTTCCCTTCTTTTCACGCCCGCTCCCTCCGCTCAGCCGGCTCTGGCCTGCTCCACGACCCCCCCACCCACCCACCCCACCATTGGTGGGAGAGCCTTCAGCCACTCTGCCCCCAACCTCCATCCCCCAATCACTCCGCCTCGCCCTTTCCTTAGCCTCCTTCGAGTCCCGCCTCAATACCCTCCTCTTTGATCATGCCATCGGTCACCCCTCTTCCCCTCCCCTCCCTTCTCCCCCCCTGACCCCAGCTCGGGTCTGAAATGCTGTACACTATCCAGCGCCTTGGGACATCCTCCCGACGTGAAAGGCGCTATACCGATGTAATCTTGTTGTTGTTTTGCGAAAAGCATTGTTTTTAAACAAACACTTTTCTATTTGTGCGAAGCTTGTGGCTTTCCTTAACCACCGAGAAAAAAAAGATTTAGAAAGATGAATGGGGTTGAATTGTGCAACCTTTCAAAGAGACCGTGTGATAACTACAACAACAACTTGCACTTATATAGCGCCTTTCAAGCCGGCAATGTATCAGAGCGCTCAGAACTTAATGCGAATTTCAACCCCTGGACTTTTTTTTAAATCGCTCTTTGGGCTGGAAGATTTACGAGCCTCCTGGGAGTTTTAAAAGTACAGATTTCACAATATTTCCAAGACTGGGATGTTATGCATTTGTTTTAACAGGCAATCGGGGGGAAAAACGTGTGTGTTTGTTTGTTTTAATGATACTAATCCTTGCATTTGACATAGAGCCTTATCACATCGTTGAGACGTCTCAAAACGCTTCACAGAATATCCTGTAAAGTGAATTGACTGTATATTTTGCGTGAGAAACACCGATTTGTTTTAAAATAAAAAATATCAATTAAAATGTTTTTAAAAATCGAGCAGCAGGGTAACAAACCCTTCAAAAATAATAATATTAATAATTTGATCACTTTGTCCACGATTGTTTGTGGGAAGCTGCTGTATGCAATTGGCTGCCATGTTTCTCCCACAAATATACAGTGAATTCGCTTTACAGTTTATCCTGTGAAGCACTTTGAAACGTCTCGAAGCTGTGATATGGCGCAATATCAAAAGCAAGGATTATTATTATACAGAATTTGGAAATCTACAATCGCAGTGTCAGACGGTTGGTGAGCACTTGTCAAGGGGCTGCCTGCACTGAGGTGCCACATACACATGTTGGGATTAGTTTCCTGTTGGGCCTTTTTGTCTGGAGCTGTGAAAAAGCCCACGGCGATAGTGTGCTGTGTGCTTGGCCCCTCTCTCTCCATTATGCTTAATTCCTGCGAAGGCGAACATGGGAAAAATGAGTGTCTGCGGGTCCATTCTACCAAGAAAATAAGTGTCTCTATGGTAACGCCAGCCCTCATCTCGTCCCATCTTATAGCAATGGATTGTATTTGCAAAAAGTGGGCAAGCAGGTCTGCAGTTATAAATATTCCCACACACACTTCCTTTTACACATATCCTATTGCACTCTGCAATAGTCACAGTTTAACAGCTCCACAATGCAAGGCTTTGGAGCCGAGGTCAAACACACAACCAACCACCCAACCGAGCAAACCATCACTTAAAGGGATTAATGCGACCCCCCCCACCCCAACCCCTCCCCCGATTGCTAAAGGAAATATCACTTTGACAAGCACTGAACGTCTGTGAGTCAGACATGGGCAAATGCAACATTTCACGTAAACTATCACAGGCCCGACACAAAAATGCACCTTTACAGTAGTTTTATATCATCCCATTTAATTGTATAATATCCTAATTAGTTCATTGTACATTCTAAATGGAGTTATATGAAACCATCTTATTACTTTAATTTTGACTGATGCTGTGGAGTGGAGTGACTGTGCATTTGAGGCTGTCACAAGGTAGCAACACACTAGCGATTAGTGGTTATTGTACGGGGTTGAGGGGATTGGGGTCAGGGGAGCTTTTGTGCAGTGAGTTGTTTTGTACAAGATATATGGGGTGAAACCCCTCTTATTGGGTGTAAATAAGCAGGCACATTTAGTCAGATGTTCACACCAAAGCGCCTGTTTTTCATCCAACTGTCAATTTACATAGAGGGTCGGATGCCCAACAAACACCATAACCTCCCCAACATACAGGGGTTTCCCCNTTTTTTTAAGCTCCAACTTTCACGACACAACAAAACCAGGCAAAATATCTACCAACGTGCCAGAATAGTTTGGGGTTGGGTTTTTTTTGCAAGCTAAATAAAAATGTATCCGTCTCAACTAATAATCTGATATAGTTATTATAATAACAAAATAATCTAAAATCACAAATGGGAAAAGTTCCCAGAAGTGTAGTTAATAATGTACTCATTCAGACTAACCCCAGTATAAGACAGATCATATAAATAATTAACAAAGGTAATTAACAGGGAAAGAGGGGGTGAGGGGGAAGTTAAACAGTTAAAGCTATATTCACAAACTGCCAGCATGTTTCTATTGCATTGTGAATATTTGGAGGAATATATATATGTGTATGCAGATTTTTGGTATATTTAAAAAAAAATTGGAATATGTATTTATATTTCCCAAAAACGAGTAATGTGCATACCAACCCCACAATAAAAATAATTGCCAAAAAGTGTTGGACTTTCGCTGCAGAAGTGGGTGGGGGGGTTCATTACCGAGCAACTGGATTGAACAGTAGTCAGCAGTATACAGTATCGAACAGTAGTCAGTGGAGATGTAGTCATGAGAGACGTCAATCAAGTCAGTAGGTGCTCACTGGTTCCTCTGCACAGACGTGGGAGCTGGGAACGCTCGTTGCCTGGCTACCAAGTGCATCCAATATCCCACCTCTCTACACTTGCCAGGCCAGCTAAGTGCGGAAATTTCCCTGGATGGCAATATATCTGGAGTCAAGAACCAAATGGTGGAAATCGTGGTGATGTGGGCACCACATCAAACTATTTTTATGTTAAAACTGTATCTTCCTCAGACAGGCATACACACAAAATCCCAGTGATGTTTACGCCTTCCCCCCACACACACCCTCTCTCCCTCACTACCCAATTAATGGGCTTGACTCCTGAGCAATACCTATTTTAATGTTAACAGCATCTTCGCACACATACACTCACACCAAATCCCAGTGACATTTACGCCTCCCCCACACACACCCTCCCCCCCCCTCTCTCTCTCTCTCTCTCTCCCCCTCACTCACTCACTCCCTTGCTATCCAATTAATGTACTTGACTCCCCTCTTTGCTTCCCCTCACTGCCCTGCTCTCTTGATTTCTCTCCCATGGAGCGACTTTATTAGTTCGTTGTAAATGACCAAGTGCTTCTTATTATTTTGCTGGTGTTCTTCCCTGCTCTGCTCAGCCTAATTTACCTGTATAAGGAGACTGTTAATAATGTTCTGTACATAGGCAAGCTAATTCTTGACTGATTGATGCACTGCGTTGAGAGACACTGGGCAGGTAGTGAGCAGAGCAGGAGGCGAGGGGAGAGAGACCAACAGACTTATTTTATTGACTCCCCTCAATTTCTCTTTGAATAATATCACCATTATTGACTTTCAAAACAGACCAGTTGGAGGTTTCAATTCACTGCAGCTTTTCTCTCCCTCTCTCTCTCTCTTTCTCCACACACTCCACTCACACTCGTTTCACACAAAGCCACCCCCAAGTATTCAGTTTTTTTGCAGAAATGAAACAATATTTTTTTAAAAAAACGAGTTGACGCCTGACAAAGGCTCTCAGACTGTCAGACTGCGAGGTGGATGGAGTCTGATCACAGATGGCAGGGCGCTGAGATGGTTGGGGGAAGAGGGGGAGAGAAGGGAGAGAGGACGGGGGAGAGGTGAGGGGGGAGAAGGGAGAGGAGAGGGGGAGAAGGGACAGGGGAGAGGATAGAAGGAAGTGGGAAAAAGGGGGAGAAGGGAGGGGGAGAAGGGACGGGGGAGGGAGGAAAAGGGACAGGGGGAGGGGTAGAAGGAGGAGGGAGAAGGGAGAAGGGATGGGGGAGGTCGGAGAAGGAAGAGGGGAGGGGGAGAAAGGACAGGGGAGGGGGAGAAAGAACAGGGGAGGGAGGAAAAGGGACAGGGGGAGGGGTAGAAGGGAGGGGGGGGAGAAGGGACAGGGGAGGGGGAAGAAGGGACAGGTGAGGGGGAGAAGGAACAGGGGAGGGGAGAAGGGACAGTTGAGGGGGAGAAGGGACAGGAGGGAGGGAGAGAGAAAAGGACAGAGAAAAGAG
>NW_024704759.1:3040267-3172767 GCF_018977255.1 Callorhinchus milii
ATCCTTTATTATACACACACACACAATAAAAAGGTTTTTTGGTTTGCTCCAAAAATATCCCCCCCACCCCACCCCACTCCCAACCACCGAGATGGTCTTTTAATTGCACCTTTTCTGTTGCTCTTACAATATCGGAAAAATAATCTCGCTCTGCGTCTGAATTGATCCATTTCTTTAGCGGCCTATTGATTGCCTCCCCACCTCTTTCTTCATTTCCACCTGCTGTTTCTGCAGGTGCTATTTTGCTCAATATGTCAGAGAGCAAAGTACAGTGCTTGCAGATCAGTCAGCAAAGCAAACGCCCAACTCAGCTCTGCATTAACACACACCCCATCTATGTACAACACACACAGATTGCCACTAATTGGCCAGGATGTGGCAAGTCACAGGCAAATTTGTGAGGCTATTATCACCACCAGCTAACTTACTAAACTATAATGTTATTGGAAGTGCTTTGAACAAACCCTTTAAATCACTTGCTTCCTTGGCATTTGACAACAACCACACCTTAATTAATCTCTGTTTGTAACATGATAAGAAAAAAAAGTAAGCAAACACGTTTTCGATTCCAGTCTCAAAACTATAAATCATACAGGGAAGTTTGCCATAAGTTTCCCACATAAATTAACCTGCAAAGCCAAGGTTCCAGCAATCTTAACCCTTTTTGACATGAATTTTGATTTAATAATCCTTTGTATTTGTATTTGATATCTATTTTATTCAGGCTCTTTCCAATCATGAGTCACTGGAATAGAAAATTGTAATTCTCTGAAAATCTCTTTTTTTTTAAAAAAACACATTTGTCTCTTTATATTCCTCATGTCTTTATACCCTCTTTGACTTCCATGTAACACTTATTAAAAAAGATCTGTTGATAAACGTTCCATAGCATGGGAAACTAAATGAACATCAAAACTTTAAATAAAAGAAATTTAAATACTGTACAAAAACACAATAGTTTTAAAAATAGCCTTGATGAAATCTTTATATACAGCGTATGTATATTCATAGGCTCAACAATGCGTTGTTTTTAACAGCAATGTGTTGTGTCGAAAAATGCAAAATAGTAGTTTAAAAAAAGCTACATTTGCAAACGAGTCAGGAAGAATGTGGTCCCTCTGCGTCTTTTGGTTAATAGATTATGAGCCTGAATTTATTGCAGTAAATCATCTGTTGTTACAGTCACTACATTTTACAGTATACTCTGTGAAGCGCGAGACATCCCGAAGACCTGTTAAGGCGTTATATCAAATGCAAGGATTATTATTATTTACAGTAAAATCCTGTGAAGCGCTTTCAGATACCTGATATGAAAGGTGCTATATCAAATGCAAAGTGTTTTGAGTGTGTTTTTTAAATGTCGGAGGGATTTAATTAGGCACCTTTTGCAGGTTCAAGTGTAGAAACTATATCTTTTGGGGAGAAAATAATCTTGGGAAACTCTTCCACTGTTTATGCCAGAGGTGTTTTATAAACTCATTTGAGTTTATTTTCCACCTAGTTTCTGATTAAATCTGGTAGGCACAGTATAGTTGCAGCAGTTTATACAATAAACTATAAAAATATAATCTGTACTGCCTGCATAATTTCCTGATGATCAACTGTGAATTATTGCTGTGATACATCTAATAATTTCTTCCCAGTTCTTAACCCCTCGGCTCTAGGGGGAACATTGGCATCTGCTGAATGGGGGGGGGGGGGGCGGGGAGACAGATAAAACCTAAAACTAAATAAAAATATGCTCCCCCCCACATACATGCACACAACAAAATGAACAGGGTATATTGGAAAATAAGAGATAGCCTGGAGTGATTTGAAGGCAGTAATCTAATCTCAGGGTTCAGATGACATGGTTAAACCAGCAGAGGTTCAATTTTGTGGTCTGTGAGCCCATCTGAATCTTTTGATTAGGTTATAGCTTCATAATTACTCCCAGGTACCCTTATTCTCTGTATAATGTACTGAGCTGGATACCGGGAAACTCGAACCAATAAAACCACACTCCCTCCCCTCCCTTCCTCCCTCCTTCCTTCATTTCATTTCCTTCCTCCGTAGCATAAGGTCTCCTTACCCCCAACGACAATTTATATTGTAATAAAAACTGTGTTGTTCCCCAAGCATTCTGTTTGTTTAAAAAAAAGTTATTTGTGGGCATTTTGCGATCCGGGACTGCCTGTGGGACGCTGCTGTGCGCAATTGGCTGCCGTGTTTTGCTCACCAAGTATTGTTAATCCACTTTACAGTATATTCTGTGAAGCACTTTGAGACGTCTCAACGACGTGATAAGGCGCTACATCAAATGCAAGGATTATTATCATCATCGTTACAATTAAGCCCTTCAGCATGAGTCTTACTCCCCAGAGTCCCCCCCACCCCTTCCCAAATTAATTTTATAATAATAATAAAAATCCTTGCATTTGACACAGCGTCTTTCAGGTCGGGAGGACATCTCATTCCATCCTCACTATTCAAAAAGAACAGGGACTTTCTCCCTGACCAACATTCCCCCTTCCCCCCAAATAAAATGAGCCACTCACTCCGTTGCTGTGTGCAAACCGACTACAATATCTCAACCTCAGTTTTGGGTCAGGCCATGAGGAGGCACACATTCTGCTTTTTTGCTCTCCAATCAGCCAGGCGCCTGACACGTGGGGAAAACCATCATCATGCTCAACCGCCTTAATTTCCCCCCTTCATTCCTTTCTCCTTGGGGATTTCCATCATCTTATTGAAACTCTCTGAGACGTTCATCCAAGCGAAAGATGCCACGAGAAGTTGTTTCGCAAGAGAGATGCTGTGCTAAGTTTCATTTCAATTTCAGTGCCAGAAATTTCAGTGAACTGAAAATGTGGGCATGCATCAAATCTGGGGAGATCAGACGTTTCCCAAACAGCTTGGCAGATTACAACAAAAACAACTTGTATTTATTTATTTATATATTATTATTAATAATAATAATTCTTGCATTTGTTACAGCGCCTTTTATGTCAGGAGGACACCTCAAAGCATTCACAGGATTTTACTGTGAAGGATGTTGACTGTAATTTGTAGGTAAGGTATTAAATTAGATTAAAATATTGAATAAAAATAGCAAAGTATCATCTAACCACAATTTGACAAACAAAATCCTTCAGAGAATAATCCCATGTGGAAAGAAACAGAAACGCCTTGCGATGCATTGCAGAATAGGATTGAAATGAGGAGCTTTTTAGAAAAGGCGCTGTTTGCTATTTCTAAATGTAATTATAAGCAAAGTTTTCCTGGATTGAGGGGAAATTGAATAAACATATTCAGCTGTATAATGTTAATGTTCCTTATAGCAGTGTTGAGTACCCTTCCTTCTCAGGGCAGAATGATATACGCAGGGTTCAGATGATGTGGTTAAACCACCAGAGTGGCCTGTCCCAAAAGTACTATTTACCTGTTGAATTTAATGCATTGGGACATAGAATGGTCTAAGATCACTCTGCAAATGCAGTGCTGGGGTTTGGGGGGTGTTGCATTGTCGGAGGTGCCATCCTTCGGATGAGATGTTAAACCGATGTCTCCTCTGCCTGTTCAGGTGGACGTGAAAGATCCCACGGCCCCTGTCCTGGCCAACAATCCAACCAAATAAAATTGGTCACTCACTCCATGGCTGTTTGTGGGACACTGATGTACGCAACTGACTGCCGTGCTTTATTCACAAAATACACAGTCACTCCACTTTACAGTATATTCTAGGAAGTGCTTTGAGACGTCTCGCTGACGTGAAAGGCACTATATCAAATGCAAGGATTTTTTTATTATTAGTGGACAAGCTTTCAGCCATTCCACTCTCACTCTCTGGAATGCCATCATCCCTTTGAGACACACTCCCAGTGGAAAGGAACGCTACTAAATGTGAACTGCTGATGTTATTCTGTGACAGTCGTTGCTTAATGACCTGAAATTCTCTACCTCTTCTCTTTGGTGAAACGCCTACTATCCTGTAACTGAACTATACACTGTGTTCTTGTCTGTCAAGGGAAATGTAACCCAATCTTCCCTCTCATTACAGCTGATGCAATCTCGTGCTGCCCTGCCTGTACAAATACGATAACAAATATCAATAAACTTGTTAATTGTAAACAAACAAGCTACATCCAGATCAAGGTTACAGCCAAAATATAATTAACAATTAGAATTGATAATTTGACTGAAAAAAAGGGCAGGTTTCGATGGGCCAGAACAGGAAACAGGACCCACACCGCTGTGACTTTTACAACCACTTTGTTTGAATGCCCTACCTACAGAATGGTGCATATTGAAGTTAGCCTGGAGAGGTGCCTAGAAAATAAAATTCAAGGGGTAAACTATGAATGAAAGAAACGATGCACAAAAACAACACTCTTGCCTGTAAAACACACAGTCACTACACTGTACGGTAAATCCAAAGGCGTGCTTTGAGACGTCCTCCCGATGTATTAAATGCAAAGATTATTAATTTTCCAGATGTTGTGAGCGAGAGAGAGAGTTAAAAGAAAGTCACATTTAAACTAAAGAAAAGCATATCGATTTAGTGACATGGACACGAAGAGTTGAACGGTCCCCTTTTTGTGCTCAAATGTTTCCCTATTCGTAGGTTCATGAAATGCTTGGAAAATTCAAGTTTCTGTTCATAACAAAGTGAACTTGACAAGATATGAGCTCGATTGAGCTCATTTTAATTTGTCAATTAGCGCCCTCTGCTGTTCGATCAATCCTACGATTTAGGCGCTATCAAGAGTTCAGCAATCACTTGATTTCCAGAGTATCCAAATTGTCCCCCTATTGTTGGAATGGTCGTGCATTTCAATGGTCACTGAGTCAGCCTGGCTTAGTGCGAGCACTCTCACCTATGAGTCAGATGGTTGCGGGTTCAAGCCCCAAGCTTACACAGTAATGCAGCACTAGGAGGGGGGAAATGCTGCATTGTCAGAGGTGGTGGGACTTCAGATAAGACGTTATAATAATAATAATAATAATAATAATAATAATAATAATAATAATAATCCTTGCATTTGATATAGCGCTTTTCACGTCGGGAGGACGTCCCAAAGCGCTTCACAGAACACACTGTAAAGTGAATTGACTGTATATTTGTGGGCGAACGCGGCAGCCAATTGCGCACAGCAATGTCCCACAAACAGTCGTAGATTGAAAATGACCAATTTATTATTGTTTTTGGTTTTGGAGGGATTATTATTAGGCTCTGTGTGGAGTAAGGAAACTTGCCCAAGGTTTCGCCCTCTGCCTGGAATTGAACTCAGGTCTCTCACTTGCAAAGCGAGTGCTCTAACCACTGAGCTACAGGACTCCACGTTATAATGAGTTCCCATCTTTACCAACCTGTCCGCTCCCTCTGGTCACATCCCGCATTCCTGTTCTGCCTGCTCGACCATCAGAAGTTGGGGATTCAGTCTTTCTGCCCCCACCCTCTGGAACTCCATCCCAGGGACCCTCCACCTCACCCCCTCCCTTACCTCCTTCAAGGTCCATTTCAAGACCTTCTTCTTTGAGCATGCCTTTGGTCATCTTCCCACCCCTTTTCCCATTGCCCTCCACCCCTCTTGACTCCAGCCCCCAGCCCGGGTGGAGGTCCTTCCAACATGAAAGCCGCTGTATAAATGCAATTTGTGGTTGGGTTTAGATTTACTGTTTTAACGTAGCATTTCAGATCGCCCAGAATTTGATAACTTCTTAAACACAGCCTTAATTTTGCAGTCTTTTTTTTCTGATTGACTGTGTATTTTTCTTTTTAAGAATAAACCCTTAAAAAAACTNAAAAAAATAATAATTTGGTAACCCAATCCACGACTGTTTGTGGAATACTGCTGTGCACAATTGACTGCTGCGTTTGGCCCACAAAATATACAGTCCATTCACTTTACAGTATATTCTGTGAAGCGCTTTGAGACGTCTCAAAGATGTGATAAGGCGCTATATCAATTGCAAAGATTATTATTATTACTATTATTAAGAAAGTGCAAAACCATGGCTTTATTTTGCATCTTCTTAAATACAAAGTTAATAGAGTAAATCTGTCCTTGTGTGGGATTGCTTTGATTTCAGGAGAAATGTAGCTTTAGCTTGTTTCATTTGCAGGCCTTTAATCCTAAAATTATACGTGAAAATAAAAGATTAGATCAAATAGATAGTCTGAGCAGTTAAATAATAAATCACAACTGCAGCTCACACTGTGACTGATATACCTTTTATCAGTGTCGAGACATGTTATGAAGCCTATTATCTGAATACTTAAATATAGGGTTCCTACATTCCCCTAGAATCAACTTGATTTTTCTTTCCCCAAGTACCTTTTGGAATTAGGTGTAATCTGTAATTTAAGAAAGGCTTTTACATTACTAAATGGCTAAATACACGTCAGGACTTGTGACAATGTCAAGCGGTGACTTAGGATTTGCCAAGTGTTTTCCCAAATCATTTTCATCTCTCTTTTTTTGTGATCACATCTGAGCATTTGTTTACGGTAAAGTCCTGAGAAGCACTTGGAGTCGTCCTCCCGACATGAAAAGCACTGTATCAAATGCAAGGATTGCTATTATTATCATTATCGTTATTATTCATAATCAGGTCTAAAGCTCTTACAGATTTTGAAGATGTTTTTGTCTTGCAAGTGGTTGTATGAATTGTGGAATAAGTAAAAATGTTGATCTTTGCAATTTGGTATAGAGCCTTATCATGTCATTGAGACATCTCAAAACGCTCCTCAGAATTGTTTCCTGGAATTGGATTATGTTTACATGATATAGAATTGCAGATAGATGCGGAATTGAAACTAGCCATTTGGCCCAACTAGTCAATGCCATTGTTTATACAAGCCTCCACCTCCCCTATTCCCCCTTCCGACACCCCTCTATTCCCTCTTCCTCATGTACGTGTTGAGTTTCCTCTTAAATACGTTGATGTTTTTTGTCTTCAACCACAGCAGTGAGTTCCATGTACCCGCTGGCCTCTGTGTAAAGAAGTTCCTTATAGACACCCTGTTAGATCTGCCACTGGTTATCATAGATTTATGTCCCCTCATTTTGCAGCCTTTTGATGTCCACCTTCTTCATCGATTCATAGATTCATAGAATGTTACGGCACAGAAGGAGGCCATTCGGCCCATCGAGTCTGTGCGGCTCTTTGACAGAGCGTCACTTTCACTAACCCCAATCACCAGCTTTCTCCCCATAACCCTGCAAACCCGTCTTCCCCAGATACCTATCCAGTTCCCTCTTAAAAGCTGTTATCGAATCGGACTTCACTGCGCTTTCAGGCAGATCATTCCAAATTCGAACAACTCGCTGAGTGAAAAAATTTCTTCTAACCTCCTCTCTGCTTCTTTTGGTAGATATCTTAAGACTGTGACCACGAGTCACAGACACACCTACCAGCGGAAACAGCTTTTCCTTATCTCGCCTGTCCAAACCTTTCATGATCTTGAAGACCTCTATCAGGTCCCCGCATAACCTTCTCTGCTCTAATGGGAAAAGTCCTAACTTCTCCAGCTAAGGTTCCCCATTCCTGGTATCATTCTCGTGAATCTCCTCTGCACCCTTTCCAGTACCTTAATGTCCTTCCTGAAGTAAGGTGCCCAGAACTGGACGCAGTACTCCAGCTGAGGCCTAACCAGTGTTTTGTATAGATTAACCATAACCCCTACTCTTATACTCTATGCCCCTACTAATAAAGCTCAGTACACCAAATGCCTTTTTTACTGCCTTATCTACCTGCCCCGCTACCTTTAATGATTCACTTACTTGAACACCCAGATCTCTCTGTACGTTCACCCCCGTAAGATTGAGCTACCAAGTCTATATTGCCTCCTATCATTTTTCCTACCTAAGTGTATCACCTCACACTTATCCACATTGAAATCCATCTGCCACATGTCAGCCCATTCCACCATTCTGTGTATGTCTGCTTGCAGTTGGTTACAGTCCTCCTCACTATTTACTACTCTACCCACAACATTCACTTTGTATCATCTGCAAACTTGGAAATAGTGCTCTCTATGCCCAAGTCCAGATCATTAATATATATTAGAAAGAGCAGTGGTCCCAATACCGATCCCTGGGGGACACCGCTGCACACCTCCTTCCATTTCGAGAAACACCCATTAACCACCACCCTCTGCTTTCTGTCACTCAGCCAGTTCTTAATCCAAACAGCTACTGTCCCCTTAATACCGTGGGCCTCTAATTTTTTTATTAATCTCTTATGCGGTACTGTGTCAAAAGCCTTTTTGAAATCCATGTAAATAACGTCCACCGCATTTTCCTCATCAACCCTCACAGTCACCTCTTCAAAAAATTCTATTAGATTTGTTGGGCAAGATTTGCCTTTAACAAATCCATGTTGGGGGTCTCTAATTACCTCGTGTTCCTCTAAGTAGAGATTTATTCTGTTCCGGATTATGGTCTCCAGTAGTTTTACTATTACTGAAGTTAGGCTGACTGGCCTGTAATTTCCGGGTTTGTCTTTTGAATCCCTTCATAATCTTAAACCCCTGTCAGGTGTTTGTCTTAATAATGTGACTTTGTTACCTGAGTTGCTGTGCTATGACAGTAACAATAATACTAATACTAATCCTTGCATTTCGTATAGTGCTTTATCACGTCATTGAAAGTTTCACAGGATATATTGTAAAAATGATTGACTGTATTTTATGGGTGAAACGCTGCCGCCAATTGCGCACAGCAGTATCCCAGAAAGAGTCGTGGATCAAGTGACCAAATTATTATTATTATTTTTTGAAGGAATTGTTACCCTTGGGAAGCGATCCATAAATTGACTAACTACTGGGTTCCTACACACTGCTAGGTAAACAGGGGCATGTGAAGTAAGTAAATTTGCCTAAGGTCTCGCCAGGAATCGAACCCGGGTCCTCTCACTTGTGAGGTGAATGCTCTAACCACTAAACTACAGGACTCCACAATGGCATTGGCGATGGAGCAGGTTTAATCCTTGTCCTGGTGTTAGTTACTTGGAACAAAGTGTATTTCGGGTGTAGTGTAGCTTAGTCCCCACAGTCAGTAGTGAGCCCTCTTCTTAATCTGACTCTGTAATGATATGCATTCCAACGATTATCTGATGTTACTGTATCAAATACAAGGATTACTATTACCATATATTATGAGAAACTTCCTTTTGTCAGAGAGAAAATTGCCCTTTGGGCTCTCCTGATGTACCTGTTGTACAGTAACATATAAGCCTAAACATGCTCGCCTGAGAAAGGGTATAAGCAAGGAAATTAAAACAGCCCAGAACAGAACAGAACAAAACCAGAACAACCAACGTCCTGTAGCTGTTGTGACAACTATCTGTGTTGCACTGAAGGATTTCTTTTCCCTTGGGAATTACATTAATCTTTTCAATAGCGTTAAAAAGTAATACTATAATAATAATCCTTTTCAAGCATTCGATACAGTGCCTTTCGGGTCAGGAGGATGACTCAAAGCAGATGCACTGTGACTGTATTGTGTAGACAATGAGCAGGGAATTTTGCACCCAATGACAGAAATTTGTTGCTTTTATTACTTGAACTATTCTGCTTCTCCCAGTCTATGTGAAAATTAAAACCTCCCATTATCACTATATTGCTTTCGCTGCATCCTTTCCTGATCTCCGGATTTATACTTCCCCCACTACTTGGTTATATATAAAGCTTATATAAAGTTTTTGGTAAGAATGACCCATTAACCACACAGTTAGCACTGTACCATTAAAGCATTTTCTGTATTCTCGCACAGTAATTTACCGCCAATAGGTAAGCTAAGGGGGCCCATTGAAACAGTTAATAAGATAGAAAGCTAGTTAACAATGTGACTTAGTTTTTGCATGTGTTGCCTTAAATTGTTCTGTATTCCACTTCCTTCAGTAAGGGTAAGAACTGACAAATCTCTGACATATATTTCTAGGCACCATTACACTACGAGATGAATTGCTTTAGTCTAAATGACTGCTTCTGTGTGATTTTCCTAGTTTGACCACATATTATTATTATTATTATTATTATATGGTAGAGAAGGGAGTTTCTCTTACCAGTGTCCCTGGCCAACAATCCCCTCAAAATAAAAAAAATTGGTCACTCACTCCATGGCAGTTCGTGGATGTTGCTGTGCGCAAATTGGCTGTCGGGTTTGCCCACAAAATACAGTCACTACACCTTACAGTGGAATCCTTGTTGAGCTTTGAGACGTCCTCCTGATGTGAAAGGTGCTATATCAAATGCAAGGATTTTTTAAAAAATCCTGCAACTAACTTATCTACAGAATAAGTGATTGAAGTGCAAATCACTGTTTGACACAGAGGTTTTGCATACAGTTTCAATGAAGCATAGTCTGCATTTGTCTTCTTGTTATTCAATAGGCACAGAGCCAAAGTGATTAAGAGGGATACAAGCTGAAAAGGAACCTACCTTTCACTCTCCCCCCACCCCCATACCCCCCTGCCTCCCATCCACATGGAAATAAAATTAATAACAGCTATGAATACATAGCTATCTTTTAATTATTAACTTATATTAGCAGTTCATTAAAGTAATGCGATCCAATTAGCCAGCAAGCAAATCTCACATTTTAAGAACTTAATTTGAATTTCAGTAGCAGCTCTGTATAATGCAATGGTTATTAATGGCTAGTGTATATTAACATGAGTGTGTTAATAGGAAGCTTGGGTTAATTGTGGGCTTAGATATCACCGTGTGTTTAATTATCTGCCAGTATATCCTGATTAGTGGAGAACCTTTGTTCTAATTGTTTTCAGACGGCAGCATGGACTCCAGGCTCTCCCCACGTTCAGTCATAGAATCATAGAATTATACAGCACAGAAGGAGGCCATTCAGCCCATCGTGTCGGTGCCGGCTCTTTGAAAATAATTATCCAAATCAATCCCACTCTGATGCTCTCTCCCCATTCCCCCGCTCCCTCCCCCAGTCCTTGCAAAGTTATTCAAGATCATAAGAAGCGTTCGGATGATGAAGGCCCCTCGGTCCATTCGATCTCATCCTTCCAGTAAACCCAGCCTACCATCCTCCAATCACAACATCACCCTGTTCTTTTTAATTGAGTCTGGCCTCAACACCCTTCCTGTTGCCACTTGTTAATTATCCTCTGGTAAGGAAATACTTCCTGGTGGCTGTGCTGAAATTGCCCTTTGCAGCTTTAAACTTTCCACACAGAAAAGTCAGATTGAACAAATAGCTGTGAATTGAATGATCAATTTTATCTGAGGGATTTGTTTGGCAGGATATTGGGAGGAATTCCCTTCTCTTCTCAAATAGTGTCATGGGATATTGAACCTCCACCTGAAGCAGCAGAGGGGACCTTGCTTTAACATCTTGTCTAAAGAACGTCACCTCTAACAACTCAGTGCTCCACACCTCCCCACACCCTCCCCACCTCAGGACTGCATTGAAACATACAGCCAGACTACCAACAATTTGCAACGCTCATCTCATTTACTGGAGCAGATTAGCTGTTGCATTTGCCCATATAACATCCACTTCATTCATTTCTAATCAATTTCATTTTCCCATTATTATTCCTATTAAAATACGTGCAACAAAAAATTCACTGGGATGAGTGGAGAGCAGGGATATTACTATTAAACCTCTGGTGAAGGGATTCTGCTGCGCTCAATTGACTGCTGCGTTTCGCCCACAAAAATACGCAGTCAATCCACTTTACAGTATATTCTGTGAAGCGCTTTGAGACGTCTCGAAGACGTGATAAGGTGCTACATCAAATGCAAGGATTATTATTATTATTGTTATTATTATCTCTGAGATGATGAAGTAGGTATTCAAAGCAAACATTCAGTGAAGTGAAATAACCTTGATCCTGTGAACAAACTGTCTTCAAGTGGCCAACCTGCTCATACTTTGTTGAAAAAAAAATGGGTTCCAGCCACCTTAATGCTTTCACGGCTGTTAGTTCCAACCTCAAACCATTTGATTGATGGCAGGAAAAAAAACCAAGCCTCGCTCTTCACGGAAAGTGAAGGGATGTGGCTTCCTGTTACTTGGTATTCTTGAGGAAAACATCTATTAAAGTGACAGGCACCGTGGCACAACTGTTTGTGACAGGCCGCAAGACGGAGCTTTTCTGTTCCCGGGCATCGCTGTTCTCACGCTCTTTATTTTTAGGCAGTCCAACTCAGTTTGGTAGCACTCCCGGCTCCGAGCTAGAAGGTTGCGGGATCAAGCCCCACATTGCGAGTTGGAGCTCATAGTCTAGGCTGATGCTCCTGTGCAGCGCTGCATTGTTAGAGGTGCGGTACTTCGGTTGAGATGTTAAACTGAGATCCTGTCTGTTTCTATTCAGGTGGATGTTGTGGATCCCATAACGTCTCAACCGAAGATGTTATGTTACGGAACTACTTGCAAAAAGGGAGTATTTTCCCAGCCAACATTCCCCCTGATAAAAATCCGTTCATTCACTTCAGAGCTGTCTCTTTGTTAATTACTGTCATTAATTATCATTCTTTGTTTCCTATTTCTTGCACAATTTATTATCCAGTTGGTTAGTTCTTCTTTTGTACGTCCATGATTGTCATCACAGATCTACTGGAGACCATTATTTATTACAGCTGTTTGATTCATTCCTACCATGCAGATAACACAAGAGATAAGGACTGCATGCTCTGCGGAAACATTGTTCCTTCAGCTGTGGTCCTGTAAGATAATGCTGTTTGGAACAATTTATGTCTTTCAGGGTCAGATGTAAAGTAACCACAAGAGCTGTGTAAGCCAGGTGTCTGACTGGACCCAGTTAAGCACACATTTCCTTTCTTATATCTCAAGCGATTGATCCACCCATTGAATGCAATGGGAGCGCACACGCACACACATACAGTGCAGACAAAGCAAATTAATTAATATCAGTGATCCACTTGTCATTTCATGTACTCAAATTCGACTAGGACATTACTGAGGAGAACTTCCACCCAGGTCTAAGGTGAAATTCTATTACTAATGCTTCAATGTGCTTCACAGGATTTTGCTGTGCAGTGCAGAGACTTCGTATTTGTAGGCAAACGCAGCGGCCAACTTGTGCATTTTACAGTAATTCCTGTGAAGCTCTTTGAGATGTCTCGATGGTGTGATAAGGCACTGTATTAAATGCAAAAAATATGAATGCCATGTGAGCACTGAACTTTATTGATGGTGCACTGGAAACACTTTTTCTACAAGCATAATGGCACAGACTGAATGATCCTGGAGTAGGGTGTTTCCTTGTTTTTTTTCTGACTAACAAATGTTTTTAAAGTCTGACAAATAGTAGATTAAGTACGTAGGAATGTACAGCCTGGAGGGGAAAAAAAACTATTGTGTTCCCGAACCAAAGGAATCTATAATCCTACTCTATGTCTCAATAAATTTATTTGGCAAACAGCTATCTAAATGTCAGTGTTAGCCTGCCTCATTTGGTAGCACTCTTGCCTCTGTCAGAAAATTGTGGGTTCCAACACCAAAGTCACACAGACGCTACAGTACTGGGTGGCGCCTCAATGTTGGAGATGCCGTCCTTCGGATGAGAGCTTAAACTGAGATTATGTTTGCCTGAAACAAAAACAGAAGTCGCTGGGAACACTCAGCAGGTCAGCCAACATCTATGGAGAGAGGAAAGCGAGTCAATGTTTTGGGTTAGAAGGGTCGTGGACCCGAAACATTGACTCACTTATGTCTGCCTGTTAAGGTGGATGTTAAAGATCCCATGGGACTATTTGAAAAGAGAAGGGAGTTTCTCCCGATGTCCTGGTCACCAAATCCCCCCAAATAAAATTGTTCACTCACTACACGGCTGTTTGTCACAGACACTGCCATGCGCAAATTGGCTACCACCGTTCACCCACAAAAGACCCAGTCAATCCACTTTACACTGTGCTTTGAGACATCTTGACAATGTGATAAAGCACTGTATTAAACGCACAAATTATTACTAGTTTCTCTTGAATAAGTTGACACAACCTGCTTACACTACTTCCCTATAGTCCAATCTACATATTTACCACTCTTTAATGTGAACCATTTATAAAGAATTTATCTTCCCTATTCTGAGCTGAGTCTCTGGACTTACTTTGAACAAAGCAGCTTTCTAATTGTGAATCCATGATTTCAAACTTGTTCCCAAAGGCACTCTTTGCACTGATCTTGTGTTGACAGTATTGCTGAACCTTGCCCAAGCTTATTGTGCAAGAGATCTGTCATTCAAAGATATACTTTGTTTGAGAAAATTCATAAAATAATTTTGCCAATAATGTTCAAGGCAAATTCAGACTGTTGAAAGCTTTGGACTTTAATAAGAGATCTATTAGCTGTCAGAGATGTAAGTGTACTCTTAGGGCAAGGATTTACTTTAATTGCAAGATTTATCCTGTTGAATTCAAGCCAAGTTCTTACAAGGAGAGCTGGGCAATGATGCACCTGGTCAATTGCTGGAATATCAACGTAAGGTGCAGCTCACGCATAAACCATAGAGTAATAAAAATAATAATAATCCTTGCATTTGATATAGCGCTTTTCACGTCGGGAGGACGTCCCAAAGCGCTTCACAGAACACACTGTAAAGTGAATTGACTGTATATTTGTGGGCGAACGCGGCAGCCAATTGCGCACAGCAATGTCCCACAAACAGTCGTAGATTGAAATTGACCAATTTATTATTGTTTTTGGTTTTGGAGGGATTATTATTAGGCTCTGTGTGGAGTAAGGAAACTTGCCCAAGGTTTCGCCCTCTGCCTGGAATTGAACTCAGGTCTCTCGCTTGCAAAGCGAGTGCTCTAACCACTGAGCTACAGGACTCAAGATGGAAGTTTATTTATTCATTTCAGGATGTGGGTGACACAGTCAGAGCCAGCGTTTATTGCCAATACCTGTTTGCAGAGGTTTTCTTATTTCGAAAAGAGTTAAGAATCTACCTGGATAGATAGGAGTCACATGTAATACACAAGTCAATTTACTTTACAATATATTCTGTGAAGCTCTTTGAAATGTCTCAATGAAGTGATAAGGCGCTATATCAAATGCAAGGAATATTATTATGTACGGCAGTCTGGGGAAGGATGGTTCAGCCGGGTGTCTGACACATGCAACAACCCATCATAAGATAAGACTATGTAGGGAAGCAGCGTAAGTAGATTATGTTACAGTATTCAAGAGGATTTATAGTAAGAGTATGTAAACCAGACTGAGAGTATGAAAGAACAAGATAGCTTGGGAAAAAAAAATGTAACTAGTTTTCTGTGTTTTTATTTTAAGCGTGTTATTTATGGTAAAGAGACAGGATGAGGAAATACCCTGGATAAGTATTCTGATTGGTAGGTCAGCCCATTGCAAAATAGATGTTACGGTCCAGAAAACCAATTAAGACAATTTATGACTCTTTTCCCCCACCGATGAACTGATCTCTTCCATCCAAAGGACACCCATAAGATTTTCTAAAGTTCCCCCACCACTCCCCTCCTCACCTAAAGACTCCCAATGACTGACAAAATAAAATCTTACAAAGTCATTCAGAACCAGGGAAGAATTAGAACAATTCAAGCCTCAGAATTCATATGAACAAATTGTTGAGTCTGGATATTTGGACGTGCTGTTACTCTTGGGGTGTTTTGTGCACCTTTGGGAGTGATTCTCTAGTCATCTGAAATTTATAAGCTGGGAAGATTTTCATAGTCTGTGCTGCTCACGTACATTTATGAACCAATTGTGCACTAATAGCTTTGTTCCTCATTCGCCCCTTCAGATATCTATTCAGAAAGAATTTCTGGTACTAAAAGGGCATTTTGCTGCTGGAAATTGGCTTTCCAAACAACAACAACAAGATTCCATTTATTGAGCGCCTTTCACGTCGGGAGGACGTCCCAAGGCGCTGGACAGTTGGGTCGGGACTCGAGCAAGGGGGAAAATGGTCAGGGTGAGGGGAGGGAAGGGAGGGAGCGAGGAGGGGGAGAGAGTCGAGAGGGGAGCTGAAGGCACAGTCAAAGAGAAAGGTCTCGAGACTGGCCTTGAAGGAGGAAAGGGAGGAAGCGGCAAAGGCACTGGGGGATAGAGTTCCAGAGCCTCGGGGCTGAGAGGCTGAAGGTCCGGCCACCGATGGTAGTGCGGTTGGGGCGGGGGATGTGGAGCAGACCGGAGCCAGAGGAACGGAGGGTACGGGCAGGTAGGTAGGGGGATAGTAGGTCGGAGAGGTAGGAGGGAGCAAGGCCGTGGATGGCCTTGTAGGTGAGGATGAGGATCTTGAATTCGAAAAGATTTGCCAAGATAGGCAGGCCACCAGTGTAGTCATCAAAAGCGTATAAATATATAACAACAGTATATGTCTCAGTCAGACACTGCTGCAAAGGTGCAGGAGGAAAATATATCAAGATCAAACTTTCGTTTTAGTTCTTTATTCCATTTGTCAAAATATACGAATGACAAGGTAAATAATGCAATACATTGATACAAGTACACAAATTAAAGTTCTTCAAATAGATAATGTTCCACCGCTCAATGAAGCATCCATTTTGCATTTCATTCCATTTAGCCGGTCCCAAGTGTAAGAAACGCAAAGAAACCTGACAACCATCGGAAGGAATGACCTGCTCGTGGATCTGTTCATGCAGTGCGCGAGAGAGCATATGGGTTCATGCCCACAATTCCTCTCACAGTGGAATTCCCCATCTCAGCCCAGACCCCCAAGAAAGGTGTTAAGCAGTAGCAAGGTCACACGAAGGAACCGCGGACCTAAGAGTAAGTCAACAAAGCAAAGTGTTGACTTAAAGCAAAGACTCTGATCAGAATGAAGGGGTTTCAGGTAAATCAAATTTACAAAATAACAGGAATTATATTAATAAAAAAATTAGATATAGCAAAATCATACTTACAATATACAAAGGTCACCTATACAGTTAGCTGATTTCAATGACACTGGATATTGTAAGTGTTTCTGTTTGAGACATTTAAACAGGTTACAAAAACACAGATTATCTTTATAAAGCTTCAATACCCATTCAAGAAACCACTTTTAGAGGAGATTAAGTTTGCTTTCAAAAATATATATATTTATATCTGTAGTTGGAGGAATTAATCCAGCAATTTAACTGAAGCATTCGAGGCTAGTCCTGGCTCGTTCCATTTCATGCAAAAAATCATAGAACTGCGGTAACGTCAATTCTAAACAAATAAAAAGGAGACAATGTTAGCAAAACAACAAAGAGAACTGATCACAGAGAAAGAAAAGCTGCTCACAAGAATGAAATAGGTGCATACTAACCGATGTAAACATTTTCACTTTTGATCCCCTTCTTTATAACCAATTTCAACTGCAACAAAACAGATTTCATAGCAACGCATTATGCACAAGGAAAAGCATTTGAAGATGCCTTTCAATTCACTGGACTAGAGAATAGCGCAGCTTATGTACATAATGAATAAAAGCGCACATGAAAACAAAAACTTGATTAGTAGGCACATGAAACATTATGAACCCCATGTGAAGCTTGAGTGGTTTTTAACAGTCATGAACACCAATTAAAATTAGATTAGTCTTGAAATCACAAATTACTACCTGGTATCTGATTAAAGGGACTGGATAATGCTACATGCATTTTTTTAAATATAGAAAATATCTTCCTTGCTTCTTTCAAGTTTTTCAAAGTGCATACCTTAGTATCACCAATAATATATGAAGTATCGGGCCATTCTAAAGTTGGTCAGAATAACCCATCACAGACCTCTAGATAGAACTGATCTGACGGAAATTTTAAAATACTTGGCCACAAAGCTCACATGGCTTTCTAGTTATCTTGCATCCTTATTCAACTATAATTTCACAAACATAACTGTCTCGTGCGGTGTCCCTCAAAGCTCTGTCCCCTCCTCTTCACCCTCTATATGCTCCCCCTTGGTGACTCATCCGCAGACATGGGGTTAACTTCCACATGTATGCGGATGACACCCAACTCTACCTTTCCTCTTCTACCCTCAACTCCACGACCCCCGATGTCCTGACAGCTGCCTGTCTGACAGCCGAGTCCTGGACAAGAGACAACTTTCTTCAGCTCAACGTGCGTAAAACTGAGGCCCTCCTGATTAGCTCACGTCAGCGCCTCCGCACCTCAGGCGCTGACAGCATCAGCATCCAAGGCTGCACTCTCCACCTCTCAAAGCAGTCAGGAACCTCGGGGTTCTGTTCGACCCTGAGCTGTCCTTTCTCCCTCATATCCGCACCGCAACTGGCACTGCCTTCCATCACCTCCGGAATGTCGCCAGACTACGGCACTACCTCACCCCTCACGCTGCTGAAACTCTGGTCCACGCCTTTATCACCTCAAGGCTGGACTATGGGAACTCTCTCCTCGCCGACCTTCCCGGCCCTCCCTCCATAAGTTGCAGGTCATTCAGAACTCTGCAGCTCGTGTACTGACCCGCACCAGGCTTCGCGACCACATCACTCCCACCCTCGCTCGCCTCCACTGGCGCCCCATCCCCCAGAGGATCGATTTCAAGATCCTCATCCTCACCTACAAGGCCATTCACGGCCTCGCTCCCTCCTACCTCTCCAACCTACTATCCCCCTACCTACCTGCCCGTACCCTCCGTTCCTCTGGCTCCGGTCTGCTCCACACCCCCCGCCCCAACCGCCCTACCATCAGTGGCCGGGCTTTCAGCCTCTCAGCCCCGAGGCTCTGGAACTCCATCCCCCAGTGCCTTCGCCGCTTCCTCCCTCTCCTCCTTCAAGGCCGGTCTCAAGACCTTTCTCTTTGACCGTGCCTTCAGCTCCCCTCTCGACTCTCTTCCCCCTCCTCGCTCCCTCCCTTCCCTCCCCTCACCCTGACCATTTCCCCCAATGCTCGGGTCCTGACCCAACTGTACAGCGCCTTGGGACGTCCTCCCGACGTGAAAGGCGCTCTATAAATGGAATCTTGTTGTTGTTGTTCAGAACCAAGCCACGTGCATCAGCCGACTGTTTATTTGATTCTCTTACACTCTTAACTTTGCCTTCCGTATTTACCTTACAAGTACAAACTGTCACTTTCCAGAATTAATGTATTTCCTCTGGTGCAGGTAATTAAGAATGTGTTCGAACAATACCCCACATGTTTGACCAATTTGTTTCGTGAATGATGAGAATTGGCAGCAGTTTATCTTGAACCTAGGGTTTTTGTAACTCATTGCTTTGCGGTTACTGCAAGGTGACTGTGTTTGTCGTGCCAAAGGTATAGCATTCAGTTCATTTAATCAGTGAAAGATAGAAACAATGACAAATACAGGGTGACCGAAAATTCATGATAATATTACAATGTCTAGTAAGTCTTGAAGAAATGCTGATATTTGGCAGTTTTTTTTTTACATAATTAGGGTAGATATCACAACTTTTTGGTTACCCTGTAAAAGGGAAAAAAAACAGCTTAAAAATAACATGAATAAATTTGCCGAGATTTTCTTAAAATACATATATTTCTTCTTCATGTTGGGTGAACTTGATTTTAATGAACAGTTGGTTGGAGGGTGAGAGGGAAGGGGGGAAACTGTTACTGGAACATTAAACAGCAATGACATAAAAGCAGCCAACAGTCTGGAATGCATTGCCTGAAAGGGTGGTGGAAGCTGATTCGATAACTTTTATGAGAGAAGTTGGGAGGACAAGTTTGCAGCGCAAGGGGGAGATAGCGGAGGAGAAGGACTGAATTGGACAACTCTTTTCAAAGAGCCGGCACGATGGGCCAAATGGCCTCCTTCTGTAATGTATGATTCTGATTGTGCAAACAAATTGTTACCTGGAGGAAAATGCTGCCAACTTTTTGTAGTTCACTGCTACCTGTGGTTACTGCAAGAAACAAAAAGAAACTTGGAATGAAACAGCTTTGATTTGCCGCATCTCTTCCCTAGGCACAGCCAATCAATTAAAATAATTCAGCATTAAATGCCAGCAATAAGTTACTTTATAGCATAACAGAAAAGCTGTCAACCNTTTTTTTGAGGAATGTGCAGACACAGTGCTATAAACATGACCTCTGGGAGATTTCAAAATCTCCAGCTCATTCATTTCTGTCAAATACCAGCACGATCAAAACAAGACTGACAGCAAATTTAGCAAAGCTGTTCCACATTGCCACAGGCTAAGTCAGAAGATACTAGTTCCAAATGAATGCAGGATACTTGCAATAAGCTGCTGAAAGCAGTTTATCTAAAGAGTGAGGGGACCTCGATGACTTGTAAGCACAGCAGTTAGTTATCCTTCACATTGTGGTAAATTCTGGTTAGGATCGATCCCATATGGAGTCCTGTAGCTCAGTGGTTAGAGCACTCGCTTTGCAAGTGAGAGACCTGAGTTCAATTCCAGGCAGAGGGCGAAACCTTGGGCAAGTTTCCTTACTCCCCACAGAGCCTAATAATAATCCCTCCCAAAACCCAAAACAATAATAAATTGGTGATTTTCAATCTACGACTGTTTGTGGGACATTGCTGTGCGCAATTGGCTGCCGCGTTCGCCCACAAATATACAGTCAATTCGCTTTACAGTGTGTTCTGTGAAGCGCTTTGGGACGTCCTCCCGACGTGAAAAGCGCTATATCAAATGCAAGGATTATATGAAAAGACTTCACTAACTTTACTAAGCCATACAGACAAGCTGTTCTCAGCAATTCTACAACTGACTTCAGTTCTAGAGGGCTGCAGAGGAGTGGGGGGTGGGGGGGGAAATCAACCAGGCTCACCATTCAGTGACCTTTACTGGGAATGAACATTGACTGAAGATAGGCTTGGGCTTGTCTGTGTAATCCACAGTAGAATAAGTTGCTAACAATCACTGGCTCACACCTGAAGAATGGCCAGCAGGACAAATTACCAGAGGACACAGAGAGAGCACCTTCGGGAGAGATGGAAAGGAAAGTTTGCTATTAGATTAACAATTATTGAGAAGAAAAATGCAATGCTTTTCCGTGTGTGCTTTTATAGATGGCTGGGACGGTGGTTAAGAGGATCAGTAGGCGAATGGAAAAACATTCAGTGCCTTCTCTATGAAGCATCTGCTGCATTTGTGAATCGTGGAACAGTCCTCACTGCAGTGCTGCTGCAAGCAGCACCAACACAGCAAAGATTACACAGTGACCACCGTGTGGCGGTAAAGTTCGAGGATTGCAGTCCTGTGTTTGGGAATTGCTGGAAAAGGCAAGCGTGACAAGATCTGAAGAGAAAACAGAAATTTGCAGCACAGAAGGAAGAATTCACGATTTATTGATGTGCATTATAATAAAACAAATCAGCTCTGTATCAAGCAGAAACATACTCTGCCTGTGAATCAATAATAAGATATCAAACAAATTACCTCCAAATTTCCACTCCATATCCACCAACTGATTGACGGTCAGGGTTTGTCCAACAGCCAGCCTGGACAAGGCTGCAGAATGTGCTTTCCACTGAAACACATGAACTCACAATCAAACAGTAAAGAGTATTTGTGTTGACTACATTCGTATCATCTGGAATTTGGGAAAATTTGTACGAGTTCAGGTGCTGCTACAATTTTTTTTGTTAAATTTAGTCAATATTCAAGAGCACCAGTTTAAAAAAATGTTCTGAGAAGTGGGGTTGATTTTATCTTTACTATAAAGTGAGCGACATTATTTGCTCTTATTAACATGAATAAACTGGGCGTTCAACAGCGAGTTTTGAGCAGACTGGGGGGAATTCAGGTCAGGGTAATCCATACACCCTGCTTTTAGACTGAACTTGTTCAAATCGCACTGCTCTTGAAATTATTTCCTTAGGCAGGAGTCAGGTTTCAATGCAATTAGTTTGCTGGAGCTACTATCTATCTATACTGCCCAAAACAAATCAATTAAGTGTCAAACATGCATTATAACCACCGCATCACATTTTTATCCCAATTTTGAATTTGACTTTAGACATTATGTGTTAAGATTTAAAATCGGGTTCAAAATGCATAAATTGCCATTTACCTGATCTGCAAAGCAACCAGCCTTCTCCTCACTTAAGCCTTCATAAAGGAAAGAAGAATGCAACAATTAAGGAATAAAACGATCTTCATTAAATAAAAAAAGTTTGCTGACAGCTGAATGCAACATACCCAGTGTAATAAAATCAGTTTTGACCTGGTCGGCTGTCAAATTCATTTTCAGGGCACCTGCAGGAAATATTTAACATATTTTACATGAATAATCATTCCATTAGGATGTCAAAAGATCACGCTTTCTAAGGCTTCTTCCTACAGTTAATGTTCAAAGCAATTCACCCATACTTTTAGCTCTGCTGTTATGCAGTCCAGCCAACTGGTTAAAAGCTCCAAAGAAGCATTAACTAAAGCGATCTTATCCTGTTAAATCGATTTGTGGAGATTAAACCAGCATTTTTTTAAAACTGGAACACAGTGGTTTTGAGAGTGAGACACCTTTTTTCTCAGCACTCCGCCCTCACTCTCTACATTACAAACACCGTCAATCCATTGCCCACCCATTTGGGAAATGAGCTTTCTCTCGTATTTTTAATAAAAAAAACTTAAAAGCAGAACAATTAAAGAACAACAAGTTTCAGCAGAATCTCCGATCAATCATTCAGAACTGAGCGCAGAGCCCAACGTGGATACGAAATTTGTTTGAAGGCATAAAACATCACCCATTACTGGGCCAATAGAAAAGTGCGGTCGCCCTTTTACCATGGAATCTGCAACAAACACCTCCTCCGCTACAAACCTGTATACATAGTGCATTTGGCCCTGGGACTGTCACCCTGTTTGCCTGACGCTGCTACTGTGGGAGGAGGCTCCGGTTGTGCATGCGCCGGGGAGTATTGGGATGGCGGAAGTGATGCGAGCGGGAAATCGGCTTTACCCGGTGCCCACGGCCTAAACTAAGCTCCTGCCACAAACTCTAGGTAATTGCTGTACTATTCAAATTAACATTTTTAGTATTTTAAACATAACTACAAGTTCAGCAAATATATGGTTATAGTTTTAATCCGGGTTGTTTCACAAACGCGTCTCTCAATAGCACCAATCAACCCGCCGCAAAATTTATCAATTTTTGCCCACACTTTTCATCGAAATTTGTCAAATTCTTGGCAAATACTTCCGGACTTTTATATTGGTCCAGCCCATTACCACTTTGTTCCAATTGCCCAAAAGAAACACTTGAAGCCTGGAGGCAATACGTTGTTAGACTGGGTCAAAATGTGATGATTCTGTTTTAAAAGCCCAGTATTTTTTTAAAAAAAGTTGTCTTCCTCCATTTCTAAATAGCACAGGAAGGAATTAGAAAGCTCCCATGTCATAGCATATGCAACACAACTTGGCAGCATCTGCTCAAAGTCTTACCGTTGGGAACCAAAAGGACACTTTTCACAATGTTTTTCAGTGGCGCTGGGCTCATTTCATTCTGGGCTGCAAAATCGCTGAGTTGACTTAACAGTCGCTCTGACTGAAAGCGAAAAAGATATGGTCAAAATATGGAACCTTCAAAGGCTTAATGAAAACAGAACAGTGAACTCTAAACAGTGAAGAGTTGCTGCCAATGTTCACTGTTTTACAAGCTAAGGAGCCACCTTACATATAGAGGTTCCAATGGCAGGATAAACAGTAGTTTTATTAGATCAGCAATCTCATTTTAATGGTGCAAATTTACATTTTTTTTTAAAGCTTCGACACACGACAGTGCAAAGGTGGTAACAAAGGAATTTGTTTGCTTAATATTCCATAACAGGAATGTCAATCACAGCTATATTGTTATAAGGAACTGACAAACCAGTGGTCCTTTGTTTACCCTCAGAGCAAGGTGGAAACCTACAGAAAAGTAATCACTACCTGCCTCTGCACACCTCAAGTGATTGGAGCTAGAATAGTATTCTCAGAGGATAATGTATGGCACAGTAACCAACAAAGAAATAAAACAATGGGGAGGAAGCGAGTACCACAACAACAATAAAATTACATTTGTATAGCTCCTTTCACGTTGGGAGGACACCCCAAGGAGCTGGACAGTCAGCGTTTTGGACCCAAGCTGGGATCGGGGGAGGGTGGAGGGCACGGGGAGAAGGAGGGTGATCGAAGGCACGGTCAAAGAGGATCTTGAGTCAGGTCTTGAAGGAGGCAAGGGAGGACGTGAGGCAGAGAGACTGCAGGATGGAGTTCCAGAGTGTGGGGGCAGAGTCTCTGAAGGCCCGCCCACCAATGGTGGGGCAGGTGAGGCGGGGGACATGAACCAGGCCGGAACCGCTGAACGGAGAGCACGGGCAGGTTGGTAGGGTCTTAGGAGGTTGCAGAGGTAATAATAATAAATAATATTAATCCTTGCATTTGATATAGCGCCTTATCACGTCGTCGAGACGTCTCAAATCGCTTCACAGGATAAACTGTAAAGTGAATTGACTGTATACTTTGTGGATGAAAGGTAGGGGGGAGCGATGCCAGGGAGGGCTTTCAAGTTTAGTACCAGGATCTTGAACTGTATCCTCTGTGTGATGGAAAGCCAGTGGAGTCGGGCGAGGATGGGGGTGCGGGAGAGGGCACGGAATGCAGAGTTCTGAATAATCTGCAGCCTATGGAGGCAGAAATTGGGGAGGCTGACAAGCAGGAAGTTTGCATAGTCAATCAAGCCTGGATGTTATGAATGCATGTATGAGGGTTTTGGCAGCCTGGAGTGTGAGACATTGGCAGAACCGGGCGATGTTGCGGGGGTGGGAGAAGACAGAGCAGATCATGGCACGGATGTGGGGTAGAAAGGATAGTTGAGTGTCAAACAAGACGCCAAGGTTCCAGATTGGCTTAGTAAGATGGAGTGTGCATCCTTGGATGATGATGCTGTCAGCGTCTAAGGTGTGGATCCACTGACGGGAGCCAATTAGGAGGACCACGGTCTTGTTGGCTTTCAATTGAGGAAAGCTACCTCTCATCCACAACTTGAAGTCTGACAGACATTCTGTCAGGACAGCAGTGGTCCTGGAGTCAAGGCTGGAGGCAGAGAGGTAGAGTTGGGTGTCTTCCGCAACCATGTGGAAGTTGACCCCATGTCTGCAGATGATGTCACCAAAAGGGAGCATACAGATGTTGAAGAGGAAGGGATCAAGGACAGAGCCCTGAGGAACACCGCACGAGACGGTGTAGGGGCTAGAGGAGAAACGTTTGTGGAGATGAAGTGGAGACGGTTTGAGAGCTACGCTCTGAACCAGTCAGGACAGAACCATGAAGGTTGAGGTGAGAGGAGAGGAGGTGGAAGAGGATAGAGTTGTCAAAGGTATTAAAGGCAGCAGGGAGGTCAAGGAAGACAAGGAGGCAGATGGACAGTCGCAGATGGACGGAATGTCATTTGTCACTTTGACCAAAGCTGTTTCTGTGCCGTGGACGGCACAAACACCTGATTAGAGGGGTTCGTGAAGGAGTGGCGGGAGAGGAAGGAGTGAAGCTGGGAAGCAAAGACTTGTTGCTGGACCTCGGAAAGTAAGAGAGAATATTCCTTTAAAAAAAAACAGCATCGTTCTGAAAGAAATACAAAAACATGGGAGCATTTTGGAACTCCAATGAATACCGTAAACAAAGGGTGAGGCCAATGCCACAGACTCTTTCCTGCCAACACCCCCCACATTCACACAGAAGTCCTAAATGGCTAATTTTTCTCTGCTCGTGTGGGGAGGAACTCAGTGCAAACTTTTCAACAGGAACCCTTTACTTACATATAATTAAATCTTAAAAGTTTCTAACAGTGAGTGGACAAGTTATAAACAGGCCCATTCCTGCACGTCTGGCCACTCACTCATTCCCCCTTCAGCTGCACGGTCTGGCGTGATCAAGGGAAAATGCAGGGCGTTCAAAGGTGTATCCAAAATAAAGCATATATTTCACCAATAAAAATCACTGCAGATTCACTGGAGAGATTCACACTGCAGAAGGCAGCATTGTCATCAAGTGCATTAAGCTTTACTCAGTTCAACCAGAAAATTTACAACACAAGAAAAATTTCCCCTTTAAATAAAGCCCGGATAACTGCAGAACTCCAAAAATATATATTTTCTTACCTCTGTGGGCTCCGTTACAAAGCTGAAGATTATTTCCGTCAATGCTGAGAATTGCTGAAAAAACAAAACTCACAAGATTATCAATGCTTTATCATCAATCGCAAAACACGTCAGTAATTGTCGAGACATAACTAATCCCAATTTTCATTTAGCAATTTGAGCTCTGATTAGGTTCCTTATTAGTGTATTCTAAGTGTATTACTGCAGTAAAACAAACTGTCTCATTAATCTGGTGCTTGATTTTGTCATATTGGATGTCTATTATAAAAATCCATCTGAAACCAAAGGTCATTTTGAGTGTGTGGTAGACCAGCCAAACACTCAGCTTCTGAACTGACACAAATTAATTTGGGACTTTATAATAAGAAAAATCCTTGCATATGATGTAGCGCCTTATCACGCCTTCAAGACGTTTCAAAACGCTTCACAGAATATATTGTAAAGTGGAGTCACTGCATTTTGTGGGCGAAATGCAGTAGGCAATTGCGCACAGCAGCGTCCCACAAACAATCATGGATTGAGTGACCAAATTATTTTTATTTTGAAGGGATTATTACTCCCGTAAAAGTGATCTCCCAATTGACTTAACAACCGGTTTACACTAACTGCTAGGTAAACAGAGGCGTGTGGAGTAAGGAAATTGCCCAATGTTTCATCCTGCCGGGAATCGAACCCAGGTCTCTCGCATGCGAGGCGAGCGCTCAAACCACTGAGTTACAGGACTCCGAAATCTGAACCTCAAATTTATTCGTGTGTACGTATAGGTGTGTATGTGTGATGGATGGCGTCCTGTAGCGTAGTGGTTACAGCACTCTCCATATGCAAACATGAGGACCCGGGACGTTGTTTGCGGGGACGCCGCCGCCATGCGCAATCGGCTGCCACGTTTCGCCCCACTAAAAATACACAGTCACTCCACCGCACGGCGTAGCCCGCGAAGCGCTCCGAGACGTCTCGGTGACGTGATAAGGCGCTGTGTGTCACAAATGCAGGCGACTGTTGCTGTTGATAATTTGACGCAAAGTGGTCGAGTTATCAGGCGTTTCCTTGACCTGTATCTCCTCAGGCCCAGGCCCCCTCCACAGCCACTGCTTGTGCAGCATCGGCTGATACCATTTCCTCCCTCCCTCTGGCTCTCTGGCTCACCCCCACCCCTCTGGCTCTCTGTCTCTCTGTCTCTCTCCCTCACCCCCACCCCTCTGCCTCTCTCTCTCCCTCACCCCCACCCCTCTGGCTCTCTGTCTCTCTCCCTCACCCCCACCCCTCTGGCTCTCTGTCTCTCTCCCTCACCCCCACCCCTCTGGCTCTCTGTCTCTCTCCCTCACCCCCACCCCTCTGGCTCTCTCTCTCTCCCTCACCCCACCCCTCTGTCTCTCTCCCTCACCCCCACCCCTCTGCTCTCTCTCTCTCCCTCACCCCCACCCCTCTGGCTCTCTCTCTCTCTCCCTCACCCCCACCCCTCTGGCTCTCTGTCTCTCTCCCTCACCCCCACCCCTCTCTCTCTCTCCCTCACCCCCACCCCTCTGGCTCTCTCTCTCCCTCACCCCCACCCCTCTCTGTCTCTCTCCCTCACCCCCACCCCTCTCTGTCTCTCTGTCTCTCCCCCCCACCCCCACCCCTCACTCCCTCTCTCTCCCCCTCTCTGTCTCTCTCCCCCTCCCTCCCCCCCTCCCTCTGTGTTATCGGTGTGTTCTGTGGGCGGAGAGGGCTTAAGTGGGTACCTGGTCGGACAGTTTGTTGAGGGTCTGGACGTCGCTGGACACCGACTCGGGCGGCGGCGCGAGGCCACAGCGGAGCTTCAGCATCTCCGCCCTCTCCCGCCCTCTCCCACCGCCGCGCGCCGCGCCTCGGCCTCGGCCTCAGCCCCGCATTCAGCGCCGCACATTCGCCACTTCCACAACTTCCCACAACCCACTGAAACCTCCACCACCACCACCACCCAAAAAAAAAAAAAAAATCCCACCGATGACACACACCCAATCCCACCCGGGGGGGGGGGGGAAAAGAGAGACAGAGAGAGAGAGAGAGTTTTTTTTTAATTCGGTGGAAACAAAACCCCTCTCTCTCCGCGTAAAGCGAAGGGGGTGGGGGGAGGGCGGTAAACGTGAGTCGCGTTTCGGAGCCGTAGATTCGACAGAGAGAGAGAGAGAGAGAGTGTGTGTGAGAGGAGTGTGAGGAGAGAGAGAGAGAGAGAGGGAGGGAGAGAGAGACAGAAAAAAAAAGGTCCCACGCCTTGTCCCCGGGAGCTCCCACGGCTGCAGAGCAGAGACGAGTCTCTGCACAGACAGACAGACAGAGAGACAACTGCTGCTACAGTCAGACACAGCACAACAGGGACAGGACACAGAGACCATTGCACCTCCACAGCAATACAACTCCAAACAGCTTCCAAACTCCCTCTCCCTCCCTCCCTCTCCCTCTCTCTCTCTCTCTTTTCCTTCTCCTCTTCCTCCTCCTCCCCCCCCACCCCCCCACCCCCGCCGACCAGGTACGACAAAACCCTCTTTATTATTATTATTATTTTTTATTTTTTATATTTATATACATTTATATGGAAATCGTTTCCTTTGTGTCAAAATGTGTAACTTTTCTGCTGACTCTCCTTTTTTTTCCCCCTCTCTCTCTCAGACCCCCCCCTCACCCCCCCATCCCCCCCACCTAAACCTATGTAAAATGCCAAGGTTTTAGTTACTACCTTCCTCCCCCCCTCCCTCCCTCTCCCTCTCTCCCTCTCCCTCTCTCTCTCTCTCAACTTTTATTTCTCTTTCAACTTTTTGTCTCTCACTCACTCTCTCTCTCTCTCTCACTCTCTCTCTCTCTCACTTCAGTTCAGTTTCTCACTGACTGGTGGTGAACATGGAGTACAGTGTATTCGGTTGTGAGAGGCGAGTGACACTCTCGTTAGCACCGATTCATTCAAGTGTCCTCTCTTTTAAACACACACACACACATATATATCGACAGATATATTTTAATGCGTTGTGTGTGCGTTTAAAAAAAAAGAAAAGACTTATTTTTTTTGACAGCTTTGGTGCTCGAGTCCGTCCCCCTCTCTCTCTCTCTCTCTCTGTTGATCGCGGGGCAACGAACTGCGCTCTCTTCGTGTTCTGTGCTTCAGAGTCGGGAACAACTTTCATCGTCGACTCTTTGCCATTTTTTTATGTGTGTGTGTGTGTGTGTTTTTTTTTACTCTTTTTAAAACGTTAGTCACTCACAACGTGTGTGTGTGTGTGTGTGTGTCTCTCTGTGTGTGTCAGAGTTGCACCATTTCAAACGTGGTTTCGTGTGGCATTTCAAACTCTTCCTCTCTTGAGACCGTGTCACAGTTATACCTTATTATTATTCATTATTATTCATTATTATTATTAATTATTCCACATGTTTCAGTTGTTGGGGGTCAGTCCTCTCTCTCTCTCTCTCTCTCTGTGTGTGTGTGTGTGTGTAAAAAAAAACACTCCCACAAAACATGGGATTAACGGGACTTTGTGGAGCTCTGGTACGTGTTTTTTTTTCCCTCTCTCTCTGAGATCCGAAATCCACCGCCGCCTTTATTGTAAAAGATTTTTTTTTTGTTCGCCCGAAACCCGCACCGAATCCTCGTGCAAACTCGCCACTTGCCACCGCTTCACGGCGCGCGGTTTCCCTTTGCAATCCACTGGGGGCGAAGGTTTGTAAAACTCGCAACACACGAGAGGTTTAATGCAGTGTTCGAATTGTATACCGGGACCGGGGTTTGTTTTTGTGTGTATTGTGGTGTGTATTGTGTGTGTGTGTTTGTGACTTGTAGTGGTCAAAGACTTAGTTGAGTCCAATCCCGAGGCTCTGGGGTGGGGTTTGGGGGACAGAGCTAATCAAAGGGTTCTTTATTAATTATCGATTATCTGCCGAACAATTGAATCCTCGCCAACGCTTGAACCGAATTGTTTGTCATCAGAATGCCATCAGATTGTGGCTTTTCCACGGTTTGACCGACCAGACGGTGTTGCAGATTGTGACCCCTGTGCGCGGACAGACTTGTGATTTGCAGCGATGCAACGAATGCACCGCTTGATTCATGCATTGAGGACGACAAAGTAAGAGGTGGCATCAACAGGGACTTGGGACGAATGAAATGCAAAGTGGGATTTAAACTGAGTCCTCTTTCTTTTTACAGTAAGAACCCGTACCGTTGTGCATGGGCGGATTTGGAGAATTGCTCTGTGTATTCTGTTGGATGATTTAATGGCGGTTCACGGCTGATCAAGGTTTTCCACCTCAGCTTAAATAATTGGCAAACTTTGTTTTTTTTTTGTTTGTTTGTCTACAAACTTTCCTCTTTATTGCATTATGTTATTTAGCAACTGGAAATTTTGTTCTATATATAATGGAATCATTGAGTACCAAGGAACCAGTTAGATTAAAAGCAAATGACTAAATCCTTATGCCGAATCTACCTGGGGAGGGGATTGCAGTGGTTATTGAAATCATAGCTTCACTTCACAGGATTTACTGTAAAGTAATACAATTTTTTTGTATTACAAACTACCAGAGCACCAGGTAAACTATTAGACTAATAGTTTTTGAACAGTGCAATGGGAGGTTTAACATCCACTCTGAGTGGGCACTCAGTTTGAATGTCTCATCTAAAGGACCATTACCTCCAGCAATGCTGCGCTCCCCCATTACTGCACTGGAGTGTCACCTGAGATTGTGAGCTCAGAGCCCCAAAAGTGGGATTTGAACCCACAACCCTCTACTCAGAGTCTAGATTGCTACCGACTGAGACAGGCTAACATCTGATTAATATAATGACATGTTTCAAGACCAGAATAATAACTATGGGAAACTATCCATCCCTCAAGTGAAAAGCAGTGCATTGGTTGCAGTCAACAACTGAGTTGAAGTAATAAAATGACTAAACTGAACAAGACAATAAACTGCTGTATAACATTACGAATTGATTTCCTTTTGCATTTCTAGCTCAGAAACTTGATATCTATTCCACGCAAGTGCGTCCAAATGCCTATAATAACTATGCAAAATTATTTAGGATGTAGAAAGTAAACCATGTAATTGTAGCCTTAAAGTCTAAATGCAGAATTGTTTCTTGGTCAGTTGTTTTGGAGTTCTGTAAAATTTAGGGATTAACTGTTCTTTCCTGCCTGGATTCTGTATTTTTATGTTTAGGATAACTCTACTTGCATTTTTTGAAGGAAATATTGAAAAGAGTTATTTTTTGAAAGATTGAAGAGATTGTTAGGTCCTTATGGTTTGTGTATTTTATTCAAAGACATTTAAACTGCTTTGTAATACTATAATAATAATAATCTGTTCATTTGAAATAGTGCCTTATAATGACTTTGGGACGTCTCAAAGCGCTTCACAGAATCTACTGTAAAGTGAATTGACTGCATATTTTGTGGGCAATACTGTGTTGGTTTTGAGTCCCGCGGCCTTATTTTTATACTGAAGGTGAAGATTTTAACCCCTTGCCAGAAAGTGTCAGAACATTAAGGAGTTCAAGAATTTTATAAATAGAGTTTGCAATGAAAAATAATTTTCATGCAGACGGAAAATGTTTGTAGTTTGACCATCCGAAGAGTTCCACCATTGTCTCCCAAATAACAACAGTACACCCATGGGTAGATTTAACAGTGGCAGCCCATTTCCCATTCACTTCCAGTCCATAAACTGTCCAATCCTGGAGGTGTGACGTAAGCTTAGAGTGGTGGATGCTGCTTTCATTCTCTGTCATTCCATTGAGCTGCTGATGCTCATTGTGGAGGGTCATTAGCAGGGGTTGCGTAACAGCAATGCTGAAAGCTGAGGGACAGGTTACTTGTCCTCTGTTGATCACGGAAAAGATGGGTGGACGTTAAGACCAGAACAATGCAGGACACAAAACTAAAGGGAACCATATATCCCATACACACAAATGAGTTCCAAAGAAAACAAAAATAATAGTCACTACGCAAATCCAGTGAAGCACTTTGAGACGTCCTCCCAACATGATGAAGTGCTAAATCAAATATAAGGATGACTAGCAAAATACTGATCTAATCGTTCAATCTTTACAACAACAAGATTACATTTGTATAAAGCCTTTCGTGTCGGGAGGACGTCCCAAGGCGCTGGACAGAGTACAGCATTTCAGACCCGAGCTGAGGGGAGAGGAAGTGGGGTAGCCGATGGCATGGTGAAAAAGGAGGGTCTTGAGGTGGGACTTGGAGGGGGCGAGGCAGAGTGACTGGGGGATGGAATTCCAGAGGTTGGGGGCAGAGTGGCTGAAGGCTCTCCCACCAATGGTGGGTTGGGTGGGTCGGGGGATGTGGAGCAGGCCAGAGCCGGCTGAGCGGAGGGAACGGGCGGGTTGGTAGGGATTTAGGAGGTCGCAGTGGTAGGGTGGGGCGAGGCCATGGAGGGCATTTTATATGAGGACCAGGATCTTGAACTTGATCCTCTGAAGGATGGGGAGCCAATGGACACGGACGAGAGTGAGGGAGATGGGGTCACAGAGGTTGGTGCGGGAGAGGACACGGGCTGCAGAGCTCTGGATTATCTGCAGCCTGTGGAGGGAGGAGATGGGAAGGCCGACAAGCAGGGTGTTGCATAGTCGAGCCTGGAGGTGATGAAGGCATGAACAAGAGTTTCAGTGGCCTGAGGGGTGAGGTGGTAGTGGAGTCGGGCGATATTATGGAGGTGAGGGAAGGCAGAGAGAGTCATGGCTTGAATGTGGGGAAGAAAAGACAGTTGAGGGTCGAACAAGTCACCGAGTTTCCTGACTGGCTGGTGAGTTGAAGTGTGCAACCATGGAGATTGATGCTGCCAGAGCCTGAGGTACTGAAGCACTGGTGTGAGCCAATCAGGAGGGCCTCAGTCGTGTTCATGTTCAACTGTAGGAAATTTGCCCTCATCCAGGACTTGATGTCAGGACAGCAGTGGTTCTGGAGTTGAGGGTGGAGGCAGAAAGATAGAGTTGGGTGTCATCCGCATACATGTGAAAGTTGACCTCATGTCTGCGGATGATGTCCCTGAGGGGGAGCATGTAGAAATTAAAGAGGAGAGGGCCAAGGACAGAGCCCTGGGGGATGCCAGACGTGACAGTGCGGGAGTTGGAGGAGAAACCGTTAGTGGCAACAAAATGGAGATGGTGAGGGAGATAGGAATCGAACCAGGCAAGGGCAGGTCCGTGAAGATTGAGTAAAGAGGAGAGGCGATGTATGAGGATGGAGTGGTTGACAGTGTCGAAGGCGGCAGAGAGGTCGAGGAGGACAAGAAGGCAGAGGGAGCCCTGATCACAGATGTTCAGGATGTCATTAGTGACTTTGACCAGGACTGTTTCCGTGCTATGGACAGTGCGGAAGCCATATTGGAGGGGTTCAAAGAGGGAATGGTGAGAGAGAAAGGAGTGGAGCTGGGACGCGACGACTCGTTCCAGGACCTTGGAGAAGAATGGGAGGTTAGGGATGGGGCGGTAGCTGGAGAGGAGGGATGGATCCAGCTAAGGTTTTTTCAGGATGGGGCTGATGACAGCTGTTTTTAGGGGGGTGGGAACTGAACCAGTGGACAAGGAGAGGTTGATGAAATTGGACAGGAGAGGGGCCAGAAGGTGGAGCTGGGAGATGAGGTGGGAGATGGGGATGGGATCGAGGGAACAGATGGTGGGTTTGAGTTTGCGGACAATCGTGGTGAGGGAGGAGGGAGAGGTAGGGTCGAAGGAGTATAGGGGAGGATGGGTGGCGGGTGGGTCATGAGGGAGTGGTGATGTGGGGGTGGCTGTGGACAGGGCTGAGGTGAACGTATCCCCTCGATTTTAGATTCGAGGAAGTCTAGCATATCCTCGCAGTTGTAGTTTGAAGAGAGAATGGGCGAGGTATGGGAAGGTGGACGGAGGAGATGGTTTGTGGTGTAAAAGATAAACCTGGGGTTCTCCTTTGCCTCCAAGATAACCTTGGAGTAGAAGGAGGATTTGCCGGAGGCAAGACCACGGCGGTAGGTCATGGTATGATGAAGCCAAATCTGACGATGGACCAGTAGTTTGGATTTGGTCCAGGCGCGTTCGGGAGCTCACACTTGTGCCTTGAGGAAACGGAGATGGCTGGTGTACCAGGGGGATTTACGGGAGTATGAGGCAGTTCGGGAGGTGAAGGGAGCAAGGGAGTCCAGAATGGAGGAGAGGGAGTTGTGGAGAAAAGAGAGTGAGGAGGGGAGATCAGTCAGTGAGGGCCAGAGGTGTAGGAGTTCAGATGACTCCAGGGCAGTGGAGAGGGAGAAGGAGGAAATACTGTTATTTGGGAGACAATGGTGGAACTCTTTTGAAAAGAGGAGGATAAGGGGTGACCTGATAGAGATCTTTAAAACGATGAAAGGTTTTTATAGGGTAGACATAGGGAAGATATTTCCACTTGTGGGAGAAACCAAAACCAGGGGCCATCAATATAAAATAGTCACAAATAGATCAAATTGGGAAGTTGGAAGAAATTTCTTCACACAGAGAGTAGTGGGAATGTGGAACATGTGCTACCCCAAGGAGTTGTTGAGGCAAATAACATAGAAGTATTTAAGGGAAAGCTAGATAGGTACATGAGGGAGAAAGGAATAGAAGGTTATGCTTTAAGGCTTAGTGAGGAAGGGCAGGAGGAGGCTCATGTGGAGCATAAACACCGGCATAGACCAGTTGGGCCAAATGGCCTGTTTCTGTGCTGTATATTCTAATGCATTCTAATGTGCAGTGTCTGAAATAGTCTTCTGCTGAATTAATTGCAAAATGTTGCAAATTCTTAAGCTTTTGATGGTTTCACTTGATTTATTTACAGTTACTTTTAGTTCATAGCAGATTGTGTCAATCTACAAGTGCTTCATTGTGTGCAAACTCCATTTGTCAATAGAGTACTTTAACATTATAACTGTTTCAAGTCCCCAAATCTATTTTGTTGCTTTCATTGTTAAATAACTGGGATAACAAATATCTGTGCAATTTTAAAGTATATAAAACAAAGTTCAGATGTTCCAAGTTGTTTAAACAAACTGGTTACTCTATTAATACTTGAAAGCTGAGGATGTTAAACTACAATTCTTAGGTATTTAATCTAAAAGTAACACTTCTTGACAAAGGCAAGATACAAAGTATAATACAATACTGTATACATAATATAATAATCCAATAGCATAATACAAGATTCATGGTCAATAGCATAATACAATCCACTTTACAATATATTCTGTGAAGGACTTTGAGATGTCTCATTGAAGTGATAAGGCACTGTCAAATGCAAGGATTATTATTAATAAAGTGGTTGCCTGTTTATTAAGATTCAGTCCACTAAATCGTTAGTGTTAATTTCCTTTGTGTAAGTAATTTTACAGCTGGACCCATTTCAGCCAGAAGAGGTTGAAGATTCTGTGGAAAAGATGTAGGGCTGTTAGTTGACTCATTGCTCACCATGTCAAAACACGTGTGGGGCAATAATAAACAAAGCAAACAGCATGGACGGCAAACTCAATCGATTGAGCCACAATGCAGAGGAGAGCAGCAAGGATGACCCCCAGTGTTGATGCCTAGAGGAATAGGCTATGTGAACAACGATTAGACAAGCTAGGGCTCTTCAGTCTTGAAATATAAATCTTAAAGGGGACCTGATAGAAATGTGCAAGACTTGAAATGGGATTATGAAAGGATGTACAGAAGAATAGTTTCAAATTCACCATGAACAGCGGAACAAGATAAACTAAATTTTAAAAAAAAACAGGACTGGATTTGCCTCCTGTATGTTCACCCAAGGCATCCCTGCGATGGTTACAGTGAGATAATTGGGTATATTATCAATGTTGAAATGAATCCTTATTGCAATTCTACATATTGTCACCTGAAGTAAAACTTGATGATCTGATTAGTGCCCTGAGCACAAAAATGGAACTAAAGGTACAATTTTTTTTAACAAAAGTGTTGTGAGGTTAATTTTAAGGCACTGTTGCCTGCTGTGTAACGTGACTGATTTGCTCTGCCTCGGCTTAAAAAAACACTGATGCGTGCTTCTAACTTAATGAAATTTGACAAGCTGAGAAATAAATGCATGGTTACTTCGTAAACTACGTCACTGAGCCTATAGCACTGCTAGCCCGGAACAGCTGTGATTAGATTTCAGCATTTCCATAGGAGCATTTCAGGAATGCAGTTTCTTTTTACAGACTTCGTAATCCACGCCTAAAACAGCGGAACTTCCCAAAGTGATTTTGGCCAGATAAAGTAATATTTTCTTAAAAAAGTTCCTTCTCTCAGTCCAGATTAAAACAGGAGAAAATTTAGATGCCTGTGATTGTACAAGGATTCAATATTTACTTTCATTATTTAATATATATATATTGCAATTTACATTTTTATTGATTATTTAAAACTGCTATCAGATTTGTAACCTGTACTGAGGTTCACACCACATTTGTAGGCTGAGAACAGCCATACTGTGTTCTTGTTGCTTCAAGAGTATTTATTGCTGCTGTGGTATAAATACTGGCAGTCCCATGATTATCAATCAGTCTGCCTCCTTATCTGCTCCCAGCCACAGATGCTTTTCTCCACTTCACTGCCTCTCTCAAATTTACCCAGGATTAAACTGTGCATTGAGTTCCAAAGAAGATTGGTATATTCACACAGAGTAATTTATTAATAAAAAAAACCTTTGAAATTCATACAGCAATGGGGGTGGGGAGGTAAACCATTTGGGATGCTACCCTGCATGAGGGTCGCTGTATAAATGCAAGTTGTCGTAGTAGTTTCGAACATTGGCTTGGAAAAATTGAAACTGCTTTCAGTGGATCTGGAAGGTTAAGTGGGATATCCAATAGGCAGCTTCAAAAATAAATAGTGAAAGTTTATTCTCTCTGTTGGTGCATCTGTAACAAGGAACTGGGTGTAAAATGAGGAAGCAGCAATGAGGGGGAGTTTAGAAAGAGTATTAGCACATGAAGTGCTGTGGTGTAAGTGAGCATCCAAACTAACATTGTAATGATTAACAGGGAATTGCTTAAGTATGTGAAGAGAAACAATGTACGAGAGTACAGGGAAAGAGCAGAGAATTGGGATTAGTGTATGTTGCTCCAGTGGACTAGCATAGGCTTGATTGACCAAATGACCTCCTTCTGTGCTGTCATTTCTATGATTCTTAAAATGTCAATCACTTGGGATATACATTGTGTCGTGTAAATCAATTGGCTCCTTCGCAGGGCTCCATACAAACACAGGTTCCCGTGACCTTTGTGCCCCGAGTATGGGGTCAGGAATCTGCCAGAATTTCATACTATTACTGGCAACTATTACTCACTTTTAAAATGACAAGCCAGCCCTACTCAGATACCTCTCACAGTGTATAATTACTAATGCACAATGCAACCACAGTAGTCACCTCGCCTATTTGTTTCAGCTGCGCAAGCTTCTGTGGGTAGAAGATAAGGTAGTAGGCAACTCTCGTTGCCAAATTACTCTTTAATGGGTTCCTCCATTCACATTTCAGTAGCATGCTGTCTGTGTTGAATGATGTACCACCTAATCTCTGCGATGAGTAACATTGAGCTAAAATAACAAAGCAGTTCTGCTCAATTCTACAGATGCTCCTGTGTCTGTAATCTTGCCCTGCCCTGTATGAATTGGATGTTTTCAAATGCAACTGGTTGAACGTGAGCGAATGAGAAGCAAATTGCACAATCTAAAGTTACGGCAACACGGTTTGTAACTTTAAATTGAATAACTCTGCTTTGGCAGAAACATTCTCTCATGCGTTCCTGTGCTCTCTTTATCCCTCCATCTTTTTCCCTTCTCTCTCTCCTGCCCCAACCCCCCACTTCCTGTCTAAGTCCTGCTTTTAAATCTATCCTACCTATGGCCATCCTCCCCCTCCCTAATCCCTCTTGCTCAGTGCCTGATCCCATCTTGGTAAAGCACTCCAAGAAGCTACCCTATGTGAAGGGTGCTGTATAAATAAATTCAAGTTTGTGTTGAGTGTCAGAGTTCCTTTCCAGCCACTACTGTAAAGAAAAGTGGAGGTTTCCTCTTGGCTTATATCCCCCCCCCCCTTACTAGAACTAAACTTGCCTTGTTCGCTTACATTTGTTAACCAAAATTAGCTGCCGCATTTAACTCCAAAATGTTTGTTTCTAATCAACCACATTGTGGAGTCCTGTAGCTCAGTGGTTAGAGCACTCTATTTGCAAGTGAGAGACCTGAGTTCGACTCCCGACAGGGTGAAACCTTGGGCAAGTTTTCCTTACTCCACACGGCTGATAATAATCCCTCAAAAAAAACAATAATAAATTGGTTATTTCAATCCACAACTGTTTGTGGGACACTGCTGTGCGCAATTAGCTAGCGCATTTTGCCCATAAATATACAGTCAATTCACTTTACAGTCTATTCTGTGAAGCGCTTTGAGACGTCGAGAAGACATGAAAAGCGCTATATCAAATGCAAGGATTATTATTATATTCTGTGAAGTGTTCCAAGACATTTTGTATCTTTCTGGTGAAAGGCGCTGTATAAAATGTAAGCTTTTGTTTCTCGGTGGAGAGAGTATTTGAAGAGATGCTCTATTATTTCACTGCACACCCCGCTCACAGGGCAGTGTACTGGTAACCAGATTACTGTAAACTCCTACTAGAGACCAAATATGTGAGAGTAACAAAATAAGGAAGCAGGAAGTTATTTCATGAAAAACATGTTGTACAAAGTGCAACATTGATGCACTTCTGCTTGTAAAAGTAAATGTATGTTTTAAGCATGGTTAATAATAATAGTGCCTGCTATTGACATAGCACCTTTCATGTCGGGGGGACATCTTTGAGCGCTTCACAGAAATTTGCTGAAAAGTTTTAAAAAGTAACTAGTTGTCACAAGTTCGCTTTTGTTTTCCTTGCAACTTCTTTTCAATGTTATTGTGTTTCCTTTTGCCACTTCCCTCCTTTACCCATTCCTGCACGCATTCACCAATCCCTTCATAGTTGGGATGACTGTTTTTCATTGTGAAAACGCCCTAACACACCGCCTTTAGCAAGGATGTTTTGAAATACTGGGATATGTACCTGTCATTGTGAGAGTTTGTAAGGGGATACTAGACTTTGGTGACCAGTGAATAGACATGAAAGGCACAGAGTTTGCTTGACTATAGCAGGCGTGGGTCTCTTGGCATTTTCATTCAGAAGCTGCAGGACATGATATGAATTGTCGAGAACACTCCCNTTTTTTAATTCAGACTGCTTCAAAGAAATCTTCTCGAACTCCAGGAACCTTTTGGTATCATTGGAGTTCATCAATCAAAACTGCCCTCTTCCAGGCACACTCCAAGCCTTGGCCCTTGCCAGTCTGCGCCCAATACTCTCCAGAATTAGATTAGAAGGATGCATTTCTTCCTTTGGCAGAGAGTGCATATTCCACGTGTAGATGAGGCGTACGGAGCACTATTTGGTTTGGATGGACCTTGGTCTTTTTTCGTCTAGCATTTCTTATGTTCTTACGGATACTCTCAAGCATAGTAATAGGTTTCTGTAAGTGTCAGACACCCGGCAGACCTTATATATTTTTAACAACAACAAGATTTCATTTATAGAGAGCCCTTCATGTCGGGAGGACGTCCCAAGGCGCTGTACAGTTGGGTCAGGACCCGAGCATTGGGGGGAAATGGTTAGGGTGAGGGAAGGGAGGGAGCGAGGATGCGGTAGAGAGTCGAGAGGGGAGCTGAAGGCACGGTCAAAGAGAAAGGTCTTGAGACCGGCCTTGAAGGAGGAAAGGGAGGAAGCGGCGAAGGCCCTGGGGTAGTGGAGTTCCAGAGCCTCGGGGCTGAGAGGCTGAAGGCCCGGCCACCGATGGTAGGGCGGTTAGGGCGGGGGGTGTGGAGCAGACCGGAGCCAGAGGAACGGAGGGTACGGGCAGGTAAGTAGGGGGATAGTAGGTCGGAGAGGTAGGAGGGAGCAAAGCCATGAATGGCCTTGTAGGTGAGGATGAGGATGTTGAATTCGATCCTCTGGGGGATGGGGAGCCAGTGGAGGCGAGCGAGGGTGGGAGTGATGTGGTCCCGAAGCCTGGTGCGGGACAGTACACGAGCTGCAGAGTTCTGAATGACCTGCAGTGTGGAGGGAGGTGCCGGGAAGGTCGGCGAGGAGAGAGTTCCCATAGTCCAGCCTTGAGGTGATAAAGGTGTGGACCAGGGTTTCAGCAGCGTGAGGGGTGAGGTAGTGCCGTAGTCTGGCGATGTTCCGGAGGTGATGGAAGGCGGTGCAGTTGTGGCGCGGATATGAGGAAGAAAGGACAGCTCAGGGTCGAACAGAACCGCCGAGGTTCCTGACTGGCTTTGAGAGGTGGAGAGTGCAGCCTTGGATGCTGATGCTGTCAGCGCCTGAGGTGCGGAGGCGCTGACGTGAGCCAATCAGGAGGGCCTCAGTTTTGCGCACATTGAGCTGAAGAAAGTTGTCTCTCGTCCAGGGATTGTGGGGGTAACTTCTTCCAGGCGCGGCAGAAGATGGTGGTGGGTCTGGTGGAGGTGGAGAGAGGGGGTGGATGTGGTGAAGGAGATGAAGTGGTGATCGGAGATGGCCTTATCGGTAATGGTGACATCCGAGACACTGAGGCCCCGGTTGATCACCAAATCGAGTGGGTGACTGTGAGTGGCGGAGTTGATGTGGAGGGAGAGGTTGATCGAGGAAAGCAGGGAGGAAAAGTCCGAGGAGATGGAGCAGGAGGTGGTGAAGTGCAGGTTGAATTCGCCCAGGATGATGAGGCGATCAGAGCAGAGGCAGAGAGATGTTAGTAGGGTAGAAATATCGGAGATGAAGGTGGGAGAGCTTTTAGGGGGCCGGTAGAGGAGGAGGATTTTGAGGGAGGAGTGGGGGGCGGGCAAATAATGTCTTTTATGGAATTTCCACAGATTTTGTTCCCAACTTGTTTTCTTCACAGTTTCTCTTTTCTGTCCAGCAGTGGATGTCTTGCAAAAGGATAAGAGAATCTAACTGTGGACATAACCTTCCAGGGAAACCAGTTCCCAATTGGGAATCAGGTTTCATATCAATCACCTGGGCAAAGTGTGGGAGAGTGGGACTGATCGGATTGCTCTTCGAAAGAGCTGACACAGGCACGATGGGCCAAATGACCTCCTCCTGTGTTGTAATATTCTATGATTCTGTATCAGAAACCTTCAATCCATAGCACTTATCCCCAATCCACTTCCAGGATCTTGTTATTAGGGCTGGGGATTGGATTGTCAGCCGGACTATGAGCTCAAGACCCAACGTAGGGCTCAAACCCATAACCTCCCGATCCCGAGGTGAGATTGCTCCCGATGTGGCCTAAACCAAGGACCATAGTTTATAAACACAGTATTGTCATTTTAAAATTAAATTTGATCAGATTGGAAACGGGATCAGGGAGCATTTTGGCTCAGTGGGTGGGGAATCCTTTTGTCTCTAGGTCATAGGAGGGCGCTGGCCGCAGGAGGGGGAGGGGGGGAGCGTCTTTCAACAATAACAAATTACATTTATATTGTGCCTTTCATGTTGGGAGAACGTCCTAATGTGCTGTGACCTTAAACTGAGGTATCGTCTGCCTGGTTTAGGTGGTCATTAAAGAGCCCGTGACACTCTCTGGCTGGAGAAGGGAGTTTCTCCCCTATGTTGTGGCCAACAAACATGCCAATTAATTGGTCATTCACTTCTTGACTGTTGATGGATCTTGCTGAGCACAAATGACCTTCATGTCTGCCTGCAAAAACAGTCTAGACGTTAATTACTGGTGAAACACTTTCAGATGTTTGACATAAACCGCGATAAAATTCTTTTTTCCCCCTATCTTTAAAACTTTTATTTCTTGATGAGAACATAAGTTTCTAAGAACTAACTTCTCTTTTGACTGTATAAACTGTGGCCCTTGTGCTGGTAGTGGCCCTTGGGACTGTCAAGACGCAGCGAGACTGTGTATTTTGTGGGTGAAACACGGCAGCCAATTTGCGCACAGCGATTCCGTGAAGCTCTTTGAGACATCCTGCAAGGACATTATTATTATGTAAGGATTATTATTACTACATAAAACTCCTGATAACTCAACCCTAGCTTAACTTGTGACTACCACTTAATCAGCATGCTGTCATTATCCCAGCAGGATTTATTTAAGCATTCATAATAATGCCTAACTTGCCTCTCCGGATAAGTCTTCACTGAGCCTTTTCCCCTTGGAGTGACGAATTATCAGGAGTACTTTATTTTTATTATAAAGCACATAAGAGCACTGTCTGACTGTGTAAAACAGGGAGAGAAAGCTGGGACGACAAATGATTTAACACTTGCTCATGATTTAAACAACCTGCTCGCTTTCTCCAGCTTGTAGCAGTGGAGGCCAATAGAATATTTGCAATAGCGCAGTGACAGGCGGGAACGTTAAATGGTGCAAATGAGAAGGAATTCCACCTGGCTCTACATATACTGTTAATTTGCCTAACATTTATATAAAGGTTGCAAGATTTGGCAAGTTGCTGAATTCAGGCTTAACTTTGAAGTCGGGTTTTATATTCTTTCCTTAAAAAGTTTCTTTTAAAAGCTCACAGAAAGTGCGAGAGAGAGAGAGAGAGAGCGGAAACGGGCTTCAAAACGAAGGGAGGTAAAATCAAAGTAAATCAATCAAATGGTAAGAGTTTCCCAGATTCTGCACATCCCTGAAATGCTACATAAGTGAAAGTAAATTTGCCCCCAGGGATGGAATTTCTCCCCAGCCGCGTGCTAAGTAAGAGTGGTGTTTTCATGTCCAAAGTCAGAGCGCAGAATGGGGCCCACAGAGTCTTTGTTCTCTCCTATGACGGTGGTGGGGGGGGGGGGGAGGGTTGGCGGATCCTACATGTGAATGAAAGTTGGGAGGATAAAGGAATGTGGGCTGAAAGGTGCAATCATTTACAATTTGCGGTCACAAGCGCCTGGCAACAGGAGAGTGCACCCACAGACAAAATGGCCCAAATTTCAATTGAGCTGAACTGAAGAGGGGAACGAAGGAAGCAAAGGCGTTCATTTTCCCCCTTCTCTGTGATCCAGCGAAATGTCTCCATTCCTTGCGGGAAGCTTTGAGCAACGTGCTGTGTTGTGGCAGCAGAAGGGAGTCAGTGTCCAAGAAAGAGAGGAACCACTATGTAGGAAATATTTGGCTCCCCCTTTCAATCTATCTCTTCATGAAAGATTTATATTTAATGTCAAAGAAAGTGGTTAAAATTTGTTCTCAGTGCCTGACACAGGCAGAAACTCATTTGGTATCCAAATCCAGTGCCTTGGGACGTCCTCCCAATAGTGAGTGCAGCACCATTTGAAAAGAGAAGGGAGTTTCTCCCAGTATCCTGACTGCCAATCTCTCCGCCATTCGCTTCATGGCTGTAAATGCTTCTTTGAGACATCCTTGTGACATGAAAGGTGCTACTCTATACCAAACGCAAGGATTATTATGAAATTAACTGAAAAGAATTGCATTTTAAAACACTGTAAATCAGTTACACCCTAAAAGCTGTGAGAGTGCTGAAAAGGGAAGTGTAAACCGAGTGAGTCAATCATACAATTTCCCACCTTCCAAACCCTTCCACCAAAAAAACCCTTGCTGAATATTTCCCTTTTAAGGCAGCATATGACTCACTGTGGTGGGGGAACCACAGGTGCAACCAAGCCTGCGTTCTGTTCCATGTGTGCGCAATAGTGTCCTTGTAGCAACATTCCTGAGTCAGGCTCTGGCGCAAGATAGTGGATGGTGGGGGAGGTGGATCATGCTCTTTGACCAAAGTTGACGAAGCAGCAAGGCAAAGCTCAGGCTTATTTTTTTTAAAAAAAGAGAAAAGGTCTGTTTTGGCTCTCGAGTGTGCGTTTCAATACAGGAGTGAGCTAGACAGTGCTTCTTGTTCTTACCTGTATCAGTTTGTGAGTGAACGGTGATGCAGAACGAACTCCCCTCCTCAAATCATGTATTTCCCTTCCCCCGCCCACCACCCCATTTGCAACTCTCATTTGGTTTCATCGACAACAACAACTTGCATTTATATAGCGCCCTCCACACCGGGCTAAGTCTTAAGAGTGCTTAACAATGGCGGAGACTGAGGCAGAGCCAGGAGGAGGGGAAAGGTGACCATAGGCACAGTTGAAAAGGAAGGTCTTCAGGTGCGATCTGAAGATGGGGACGGAGGGGCTGGGGTGAAGGGGTTGAGGGAGGGAATTCCAGCATTTCGGGGCATAGTGGCTGAAGCATGGCCACTAATGGTGGAGCGGAGGATTTGGGGGATGCGGAGGAGACCGAACATGGTAGACAGCAGGTACTGCTGTGAGGAGAGAGGAGGTTAGAGAGATAGGGGGTTGCCAAGGAATGGACGGATTTAAACTCTAGATTGAGGATCTTCATGTTGATCCGCTCTGTGACAGGGAGCCTGTGGAGTTTGGGAAGGACTGGGGTAATCGGGGTACGGAGTTTGTAGCAGGTGAGAATGGTGGGTGGCGGAGTTTTGAATGAGCTGGATTTGTGAATAGTGAAGGAGGGGAGACCGGCGAGGATGGTGTTAGAGTAGTACAGTCAAGAGGTGACAAAGACATGGACACGGTTTGGCAGCTTTTGTGGTGAGGTATTGTCGGAGATGGGCAACGTGGCAGAGATGGAAGAAAGCGGTGCTGGTCAGGGACCAGCTGTGGAGGAGGAAGGATAAATGGGGATTGAACCTGACACCTTAGTCACAAGTAAAAGCGGTCAAAATACGCAGACGTTCCCAAGATTGCCCCACCATTAGTGATCGTCGGGCTTTCAGCTTTTCTGCCCCTATCTTCTGGAAATCCACCCCAAATCCCTCCGCCTCGACCCCTCCCTTGCCTCCTTCAAGGCCTGTCTCAAGACTTTCTTTGTCGGCCATGCTCCCACCCCCACTCCACCTATCCTCCAATCTTCTTGATTCCAATCCCCACCATGAGTGCAAACTGTCCAGCGCCTTCGGACGTCCTTCCGACATGAAAGGTGCTACATAAATTTAATTTGTTGTTATAATAATAATAATCCTTGCATTTGATATAGCGCTTTTCACGTCTTCGCGACGTCTCAAAGCACTTCACAGAATTGACTGTAAAGTGAATTGACCGTATATTTGTGGGCGAAACACGGCAGCTAATTGCGCATAGCAATGTCCCACAAACAGTCGTGGATTGAAAATGACCAATTTATTATTGTTTTGTTTTGGAGGGATTATTATTAGCGCTTGTTGAAGCCATTAATCAGTGTTGCACTTTTTTTCATGTCGGAGAGAGATGCTGTATTCAAAGTCAATTCACTTTACAGTATATTCTGTGAAGGGCTTTGAGATGTCTCGAGGATGTGATAAGGTGCTATATCAAATGCAAGGATTATTATTATTATCATAACTGATTATGAGGCCCTTTCATAAGGCAAATAGGGAGAAACTATTACCACAGGTTTGGTGGTCGGTAACTAGATTTAGGGTGGCTACCCAAAAAAAGTATACATTTATATAGCGCCCCTCACGGAGGATACCATCTCAGAGCGCTTGCTTCATTTCATGGCTGTTTGAGGGACATTGCTGTGCACAAATTGGCTGCTGCATTTGTCTGCAAAACACACAGGAGCTATGCATTGCAGTAAATCCTGTGAAGCGCTTTCAGGCGTCCTCCCACATGAAGGGAGCTATATCCAATGCAAGGTTATTCCTCTATTATTATCTCTCAAAGAGCTGCGACTGTAATTCTTTATGGCTCCATTTAGAGCAGTGATGGCAAAAGGAGAAACGTGAATGTTCCTGAAACAGACAAAAAAACAAATAGATGAGAACTGTATTTTGCCGATCCCTGTTAGCCACAATGCTCCACATTGGATTCCCCGTCGTGTAACAAGGAGCTCACTGTCTGGTGCTAACTTGTATCTGCACAGGGGTAAGTAAAGAGGTAGCCGAGGGGTATGATCCAAGAGCGTAGGAGATGCTTGGTAGGCAGAGGGGAGGCAAAAGCAGAAGAAAAGCATTGCTTAACACAAAAAAAACAAAGCCTTCGATTCTTTGCCTGCTCACAGTGCAACCGCTTAAACTTACTCACTTGCAGAGAGCCTAACACGGCACACAAAATGGGGGTCAAAATCGGTGTGTGTGGTTATGCGTTTGTGAGGGTGTAGTGTGCACGGGGTATAGTGTGCACGGCGTGGTGTGGGGGGAAGGGAGAGAGTGGGAAGAGGTTAAAATTTGCAGTGTTTCTTAAAGCATTCGTTAACTGATTTTAATGTTTCTTTGATCCTGATTTTATATGTGGGTGAGATATTATAGCATTTTGTGACAGATTTATATGCGATAATTACATTGTGGAATTTTGACCACGACTTGCTTTTGGTCTGAGCATGTTCCTTTGCATTTTTTGACCCCATTCCCATGATTAATAGTAACAACTACTAATAACCCTTTGCATTTGATGTAGTATTATTCTGTCAGGAAGACATCTCAAAGCACTTCAGAAGACCCACTGCAACACTGTATTTTGTAGGTGAACACAGCAGCCAATTTGTTCACAGCGATGTCCCACAAACAGCCATGTAGTGAATGACCCTGTCTTATTTGGGTTTTTGTTTGTCAACCAGGACATCAGGGGAAACTCCATTCTCTCTTAGCAGAGTCTCCAGGATCTTTAACATCTACTCGAATGAGCATAGATGGGACCTTGGTTTAGCCTCTAATCCACCACGGCCATGAAATGCTCCATGTCCAATGTAAGGACTAGAAGATTGTTGATGATGTCCACCAATGCTAATAATAATCCTTGCATTTAATGTAGCACCTTATCTTGCCCTTGAGACATCTCAAAGCGATTCACAGGATATACTATAAAGTGGATATTTTGTGGGCAATAGTTGTGAGGCCTTTGACTTCAGCACTCACCTCGTTATAACCTGCACAACAATTGGCTCCCTGGGACCCTTTGATAGCAAGGCTGCCTGGGTACTTGTGCTCGTCTCCAGACTCATTCACCCCCATCCCCCCCACAAACACACGCACGCCCACATTCACAGTGTCTGGCCTCATCTGCCTTGACCTTCCCCTCAGTGTGCGATAACCGATTTCAATGCCTCTGCCTTGCTCTTGCATCCCCATTGCAACAGAAAAAAACAGTGCCCGTGTTTCCGTGCCAGTTTGCTTTTTTTCTATGGCACCAATACTGCGCTGGTCTACCCTCACCCCCTGCCAATTGAATGGAACTAATTCAGATATAATACGTCTGCAGGCATCTTTGTCTGCAAGCTTGTGAGTTTTGGAGTTATAATAATAATAATCCTTGCATTTTAATTTAGCATCTTATCACGTCATCAAGATGTCACAAAGCGCTTCACAAGATACACTGTAAAGTGAATCGACTGTGTATTTTGTGGGCGAACACAAAGGGCGATTGTCATTCACTGATAGTGGAAGTCAATAAGCCTTAAAACTGGGTGATTGACAACATGGGGCCTAACTGAGCTAACAGAAGGAAACAAGCCCGAAAAAGGGGGAGTGTGGGTGGAGAGCACAGAATGTGGTGAAGCCAGGCAGGAAATCAACTGAAAGAACAACAAAGACCCCCACCACCCACCCAAAAAAGCTTTTAAAATAGAAATTGACTGCAAGGTACGTGTAAGATGAAGCACAAGGCTTGCTATGGAAATGCAAGATTGGTGGTAGAATAAGGCGATAGATTTTTAAAACCAAAAGCAAATGTTCGAACAAGAATGGCCAAAGGAAAGAAGAGAAAGGAATTAAAGAAAGATATGATGGAGGAAACTGCACACTGCCTATCTTTCTCCCCCCCACCCCATCTCCGGTTTAACAATGGCAGATCCTTTTGGCTCCCCCGGGATAATAGTGCGGACTAAACAGATTGGAGGAGCCCAGTTTGGCGAGAGGGGAAGAAGGAAAAGCAAACCCGATTTACCACTCTTTTTTCTTTAAACTTCAAACAAGATTATCTGCTGCAAAGCGTCTGATTTATGGCTCTGCTGTTGAATTATGTCTTGCATTTAACCTTTAGGTACTTTCAACTTCTCATCCTCCCTGGGCTCTCCGTCAGACTCACTGAACCAGTGCGCAACCTAGGCGTCTGGTTCAACCCCCAGCTGTCCTTCCTCCCCCACATCCGGTCCCTGACCAGGACCATCTCTACCTCCGCCACATTGCCCACGTCCGAACGTAGCTTTCCTCAAATACAGCCGAAACCCCGACAGCTAACTGTTCACTGCTTTGGGACGTCCTCCCAACGTGAAAGGCGCTCTATGAATGTAATTTTGTTGTTTTGGTTGCATGCATTTGTCACCTCCCGCTTGGATTACTCAACCACAATCCTCGCCAGTCTCCCCAGCTCCAGCATTCAGAGGATCCAACTCATTAAAAACTCTGCCGCCCACATACTGACCTGGACCAAACTTCGTACAGATATCTCACCAGTTCTGGCCCAGGCTCCACTGACTTCCCATCCACGAACGGATCAACTTCAAGATCCTCACTCTTGTGTTCAGATCCATTCACTCCCTGGCACCGCCCTACCTCTCCGACCTCCTCACTCCCCAATCTATCACCCGGTGCCTCTGCTCAACTGGCACCGACCTCGCACCCTCCACCCCAACATTGGAGGTTACGCTTTCAGCCACTACCCCAAAACTCTGGAACACACTCCCACAATCCCTCCGCCTTGCCCCCTCTCTCCCCTCTTTCAAGTCCCGGCTGAAAACTTTCCTCTTCGAACGTGCTTATGGCCACCTCCCCACTCCCCCTGGCTCGGAGTCAGGCTCCGCCACTGTTAAGCGCTCTGAGACGCTACCCTGCGTGGAGGGCGCTAAATAAGTGTAAATCATTCTCTTGTTGTTGAGGTTTTTGTAGATGATTTAGGTGTACCAATAGACTCATGTTATTTCTAAGATACACCTTGCATCAAAATTTCTCCCTGGACTGAGACTAGAGAGTGGATGAAATATGATTGCCCTACAGGAAAGTAGTGTTTCTTTACATTGATTTGAGTCAGGGTGGCAGAGGCAGGGTGAGGAGGCCAGAACATTGGGCTTCAATCTTAAGACACGATAGTTTTGCAGGCTAAGACAAACCTCAGGGTGCTTTCAAATGACAAATATTTTGGCAGTGCTATTATCTCTTTCTCGTGTGAGTGAATGAACAATAACAACTCAACATTTATATATCTCCCGTTCATGTAGGATAATGTCTCTGGTTGCTTCGCAATGACTGTGCTAAGAGGGGGTAGAGAATTACAGCTCACAAGACTTGCAAGGCCCAAAATTCCATGTAGTCTTAGCCTGTGAGACCATTTTGTCTTTCGATTGCTGACACCGAATGGAATTGCAGCACATTCTAACTTCAGCTTGAACTTGGAAGCCAAGGCGACAGTTTTGTTTTAGGAAACTGTGGAAATCGGTTTCCGAATGGTGACTGATTTGAAGGATGTTCCGCGGTTTCGAATCTCTTTGAGTTTTTGAGACAAAATGGTCGCTCAGAAATGTATAAAAGAGAAATATTTTCAGGCTTAACCCCCCCCCCCCCACACACACACACACCTTCCTCTAACCCCTCCAGCATGAACCAGATGGTAATTGAGGATCATATCAAGTACCTCATTCTTTACTTTAATGACGCATACGTTATGCTGAATATTTTTGAAAGTATATATTTTTTTTAAAAAGCAGTGTAACTAATGTTTGCGGCCTCAATGCAGGTTTTTTTCTGAAGAGGAAGAGAAGCAGAGAACAATGAAAACAAATGAATGCAGCTCGGGAGCGATCGGTAACATAAGCAAAGTGAAGGTAATCTCATCTTATTCACCTATCACTTTAGGATGGCAGTGACTCTGTATTTGCATAACTACTATTAATAATCCTTACATTTGATACAGCGCCTTTCACGTCGAGCCGATGAATACGTCATGAAAGCTCCTTACGAAAGAGATGTTTCTGCGTTTACAGGCTGCATCAAATATCAAATTATTATTAAATATCGATTGGATAGCTGCTGGAAGCAAGCACGTGCAGTTGTAACCAAACTCCAAGTTTGTGGAGTCCTGTGGCTTAGTGGTTAGCATGCTCGCAAGCAAGAGATCTGGGTCCAATTCCCAGGCAGGGCAAAATGTTGTCAAGTTTCCTTACTCCACATCCCTCTGTTTATCTAGCAGTAAATAGGAACCCAGTTGTTCATCGATTGCCGGATCGCTCTTCTGGGGGAGGTAATAATCCCTTCAAAAAAAAATAATAATAACTTGGTCACTCAATAATAATATACTGTTTGTCGGATGCTACTGTGTGCAATTAGCTGCTGCAATTCATCCAGAAAATATACAGTCAATTAACTTTACAGTATATTCTGTGAAGTGCCTTGAGACGTCTCAAAGACATGATAAGGTGCTATATCAAATGCAAGGATTATTATTATATATTATCAAACGAGAGTGGTGATATTATTAAATATCAATTGAATAGCTGGTTGAAGCAAGAACTCGCAATTATAAACAAGACAAACGTCTCGAAAGCTCTTGACAAGCAATTCCTGTCGCTGGGAAAAGTGGCTGTTTTTGGACTGGAACTTTCGGTACAGAAGAACTTTCTAAAGCAAGTTTGGGAACTGGGTATTGGTGGCTGTGGACAGAGTTGAATGCGCAGGCTTGCTGTATGTATCGCACCTCACGGATAGGGGATCGTGTCCTGACCTGCAAGGAGATTGGAACTGGATGGTTATGGAATGCACACACGCATTTCTTAGTCACCAACGTGAGTGACTTAAAAAGCAGTGGCCTCGCATATGGGGACACGTTTGCTGTTAGCACAGTAAAGGAGCCTGCCAGCTGTGGGGTTGGATGATTCGGGAACAACAGCAATGTTGCCTTTTCTTCTCCTCTTTTATCTGCATTTTATTGTCTGGTTTAAAAAGCCTGTAGGTATGTGTGTGTGTGCGTGCGTGAGATTTCCTTCCCTTCCCCGCCTCTTCTGTTTGATAAATTAACAGGTATTTCGTTTGATGGTGTGTTGGCCTGGCTCAGTCAGCAGCGCTCTCTCCTCTTGCGTCCCCATTTTTCGTGTACTTTTTCCAGCATAACTATACCAGACCGAGCAAGGATAATAGATAAAGGAAAGTCATACAGTAATCACTTCCAGCAGGTAAACAAGTTATATGAGTACAAGAGCTCAAAAACCATTAGAGAGGAAAAGACAACATCTAGCAAGGTTACAGAAGTCACAAGAGTACAATCATCAGCAAAATTTCACTTGAAAATAGAGCAGTACAAATGTTCAGTAATTTTCCATTACGCTTAGGCAAAATGTATAGTAATACAGCATAATGATCAACTTAACCTAATTTCATCAATCTACATTGTGAAAATTATTTAAAAAATATATATACATATTTAGTTGAGACGAGGCTTAGCAATGGCGTATAGGCATCATTCCAATTAGGAATCCCTGTTCTAGTGATTTGGAATATAAGTGTGATAATGTTTCTCAGTTCTCATACCATGTTTGTCCTTGTTCCCCCAAAACAACGGTGACAGGCACTGAATCCCACGCTAAGCAAAACCACAACTGAAGCAAAACAACTTAAGCAAAATTAAATTAAAAATTAACTCTTAAAATACCAACCTAAATTAAAATTCTTTGAATGTCACAATTCCCTTCCCCAGTCAGTGTAACGCACAAGTGGTCTCTATCTGGAGTCATGTACAGATGACGCATCTTCCTGCATTTTCTTCGCCGTTTCGGAATAGCAAAGAGCGAACTCGGGTTTTGACCAGCTTGAGTTCAATTCAGCAGTCCGGCAATCATGCTCCCATTACTGTCAAATGCTCTGGGACACTACCATCCGTGAGGGGCGCTATATAAATGCCAGTTGTGGTTGTTGTGAAGTTTGTGCGCTTTGCTCATCGCCTTACCCATTGGGTTTTGGCTTGCAGAGTTAGCAGAAGCTAAATGGGAAGAATTCACGTAGTCTTAGGCTCAAGAGGTTTTTTTTGGAAGAAGGAAACAATAATGCAAACTGATTGCTGTCCCTACAGAGTTATTGTGAGCATTCCCCACCCCCCCACTACTACATCGCTTGCACCACCACCACCACGAGTCAGTGACTGCACCCGGAGGTGTTAAATTACCTGCCTCTGACATGCGCTGACTTGATTTACAGCCGAAATCCACAGGACGGTTGCACCAGGCGTTTATACTAGACTGATGCGAATTATTCTGCCTCGCTGCCCCACACAAAGCCCAACAGAACAGTGGGGTCAGAATCTTTCAGTCGTTGCCTTGAATCTTTATGTAAAGCGACTCCCAGCTCCAGCCTCCTCCTGTCCGCTCCCTACACAAGCACTCAGCCTCTGCGTAAATACACTTTCTCAAGTTTCATTAATTTTTTTAAAGAAAAGAACGAAAAACATCAAACTGAATGCCTTTCTCACACTTGAGAGACGATTGAAGATAGATCTCCAGTGACCTTTAGTCCTTTGGCCTCATTATATATATTTTAGAAAAAAAAGCTTCCTTTCAAATAGGAGTCTTTGGGTGCAACAAGCAATGCAGTGAAAGCTGGGGATTGTAATTAATTGTGAAATGGCCTTTCTCCACAGCAAGGTTCTTTCTCTGTTCAGTCTGGTGTTTCCCAGGATGTGGAACAGTTATTTTGTTGCACTGAACACCACACAAAGAAGATTTTACCCACAAAATATACAGTCAATTCACTTTACAGTATATTCTGTGAAGCGCTTTGAGAGATCGCGATAATTTGGTAAGGCGGTATATCAAATGCAAGGATTATTATTATTATCTATGGAGCGATTCTGAGCCCTATACCAGGAATTGCTGTGAAGAGACAGTGTTTTGTAAGCAAGCACAGCAAGTCTCCAAAGCAGCCATAGAGAGAAAGAGAAAGCGTTTTTTTCCCAGTGTGTCTTTGCTATCGGGACTCTGCTGTTTATCAACAGGGAATGTTTCACAGCAAGTCTGTAGAGTACTGGTTAGCTCGCTCGCCTCGCAAGCGAGAGGAACCAGGTTTGATTCCCGGGCAGGGGCGAAACCCCAGGCAGGTTTCCTTACTCCACATGCCTCCGTTTATCTAGCAGTAAGTAGGGACCCGGTTGTTAGACCGGGTGTATCTAAATTTGGGTGTATCTTAATGTATCTATTTGCGGACGATACAAATCTAGGTGGGAAAGTAAGCTTTGAGGAGGACACAAGGAGGATGCAAAGGGATATAGACAGGTTAAGTGAGTGGGCAAGAAGGTGGCAGATGGAGTATAATGTGGGGAAGTGTGAAGTTATTCACCTAGGTAGAAAAAAATAGCAAAGCAGATTATTTTCTAGAGGGCGAAAGACTAAATCGTGTTAGTATTCGGAGGGATTTAGGTGTCCTTGTACACCAATCACAGAAAGTTAGTATGCAGGTGCAGCAAGCAATTAGGAAGGCTAATGGCATGTTAGCGTTTATTGCCAAGGGGTTAGAGTACAAGAGTAGGGAAGTCTTACTGCAATTGTATAGGGCTTTGGTGAGACCGCACCTGGAATATTATGTGCAGTTTTGGTCTCCTTATCTAAGAAAGGATATACTGGCCTTAGAGGGGGTGCAATGTAGGTTCACTATGTAGGTTCCCGGGATGAGGGGGTTAACCTATGAGGAGAGGCTGAGTAGACTAGGCCTATATTCTCTAGAATATAGAAGCATTAGAGATGAAACCTATAAGATTCTTAAGGGTCTTGACAGGGAAGATAATGTGAGACTGTTTCCCTTGGTTGGAGAATCTAAAACTAGGGGTCATAGTCTCAGGATTAAAGGTCAGACCTTTAGAATTGAGTTGAGAAAACATTTCTTCACTCAGAGAGTAGTCAATTTATGGAATTCTCTACCCCAGAAGGCTGTGGATGCTCAGTCATTGAACATATTCAAAACTGAGGTTGATAGATTTTTAAAAACTTAAGGGATATGGGGATAGGGTGGGTAAATGGAATTAGGTTAGAAGATCAGCCATGATCTTATTAAATAGAGGGGCAGGCTCGAGGGGCCGAATGGCCTACTCCTGTTCCTATTTCTTATGTTCTTAGACGATTGGCAGATCGCTTTCCGGGCATAATAATGCGGTCCCCAAAATGTGGTCACTCAATCCACGACTGTTTGTGGGACATAGCTGTGTGCAATTGGCTGCAGCAGTTCTCACACAAAGGAAACAGTCATTCCACTTTACAATATATTCTGTGAAGCACTTTGAGATGTCTCAACAATGTGATAAGGCACTATTATAAATGCAAGGATTATTATTATAAAGCAGGACAGAAGCTGTCAAACAGAGCTGTATGGAGGAGAGCTGAGATCTGTGATCAGCTGCTCCATCAGAATCCTTGATTTCACCAGACAAGTAGCAGCGAGGAGGTCAGGCAAGTGACAGGAGAAGAAGGGACAGAGAAGCACAGAGTGTAATGAGCAGTAAATGAGGATTAGGGAACGGGATCGGTAGGCATTGTGCTGACCAGTACTGATTAGAGGAGGACAGACAATCAGGTGTAAAGAGTCCTGTGTAATCAGGTGTTTCACAAACGTGTAGAAAAAAGAGTCACCCATGATTAACTGTATGAAATCGTCAGATATTTAATTCCCTTCTTTCTCAGCCCCCCCCACCCAGGCAAGAGTATTAAGACTTTAAAGTTGTGGCTGTTAGCTGTCTGTCACAGATCATATCCACTCCTGGGTATTCTACAGCATTGTCCGTCCTTTAACAACAACAACAACATTGTGCATTTATATAGCGCCCATCACACAGTGTAGCATCCCGGAGGGCTTAGCAGTGGCGGAGCACGATGCTGAGCCGGGGGGGAAGGAAGGGGTGACCCTAAGCATGGTCGAAAAGGAAGCTCTTCAGGCGCGACCCGAAGATGGGGAAGGAGGGGGCAAGACGAAGGGGTAGAGGGAGCATGTTGCAGAGTTTAGTTACTTGAACAAGTTTATTTAGATGAAGAAGAAGTTCTGCTCACTTGTGACTCGACAGCAAGTGGTCTGATGGGCTTCTCCAGTCGCTGAGTAAAGTGACCCGCAAGGCAAATGCTGTGACCATAAAGTACTGAAATCTACAAATTATTGTCTTAAAAAGTAAATGAACAACATCCAGTTAACTCCTTCGTTGACTCAGTAAGTAGCTCTGTTAACAGCCCTGCAGGGCGTTCCGAGTCCAGTCTGTAATCGCATATAAAAGGGACATTGGGGATAAATGCTTGAGGAACAATCTTTGTAAAGAGCAATCTCAATTGCCAGCTCTTATAGAACATTTCTCTCTTCAGCTGTACCTTTGCCCACCTTCCCCCTCCTCCTTCTCTCTTGGCACTTGAGTTTGTAAACTAGGCTGGCAGTCCTGAATGGCTAAGGGAGCTCTGTATTGTCAGAGGTGCTACCTTTCATCAAGTGGTTGTTAAGTCCTGGCCAAACCACCCCCAGCCCCCTGATAAAATTGGTTGTTCACTTCATGGCTGAATGTGGGATATATTTGTTTTCAATAATATCTGGTTTGTTAGATTCCTGTTTTATCTGTGTGTGCTTGTGAATCCCAGATTATTGTGTTGTCACTTTTACAGTTGATGTTCATACCAGTTGGTCTTTACATCAATATCAAAGTGTTTACTTTGCAGTCCTGTAGCTCAGTGGTTAGGTCACTCATTTCACAAGCGAGATGACCTGGGTTTGATTCATGGCAGGGGAAACCTTAGGCAGGTGTCTTTACTCCACACACCTCTGTTTACATAGCAGAAGTAAGTTAGTTGATTGGTGGATGGCTTTTCTGGGGTTAATAACCCCTTCAAAAAAAATTGATGATAATAATTGGTCACGAATCCACGACTGTTTGTGGGACACTCCTGTGTGCAATTTGCTGCCGCGTTTCGCCCACAAAATATAGTCAATTCACTTTACAGTGTATTCTGTGAAGTGCTTTGAGATGTCTTAAACCTGTGATAAGGTGCTATATCAAATGCAAGGATTATTATTATTATTTACAGATTGTCCAGCGAATATATTTAGCTACATTATTTTGTCGAATCAGATATTCTGATTGTGTTGGGGCAGGACATGTTGACAATACATAGTCTACTATTTGTGGTATTTCATGACATATTCAGCATTTTGGAACAGTGTTTCTCCTTAAGATCTTATTTTCATAATAATGGGTAGTAATAGCTTATTCTTGTGCTGATATTATGAGAGCTTCTCTTTAGGCTTTCAGATCCCTGTAAGTCAACCAGTTATAGCTTCGATTCATATCTAGACTTTGTTCTTTCATTTCTCTTGGAAATTAACAATGCCCTGATTTTCTTCTCTCATTCACTTTTTCTACAAGATATAATTTTCATCCACAAAATATACAGTCAATTCACTTTGCAATATGTTCTGTGAAGCGCTTTGAGACATCACAAAGACGTGATAAGGCGCTATATTAAATGCAAGAATTATTATTATTTTCTTTTAAGGACAATTTTCATCATTGTTATTATTAAGTAGATCCCATGATAGTATTCAAAAAGAGAAGGGAATTTCTCCTCATGTCCCGTCTCAACAAATCCTCCAGATTAATTGGCCACTCGCCTCATCGCAGTTTGTGAGGCCCAATTTACACAAGCGTTTGCTTTGGCTTTCCACAAAGATTCACTGTGCCTCGACAGTAATTACTTTAAGAAGGAAGCACTTCAAGATATTTTGATGGGATAAGGTGCTTTTTTAAAAAAAGAATTATGTTCTGTTCAGCTCCATGTGGTGTTTCCTCCCAAGTACTGATCATAAAGTTCAAAGCATGATCGGAGCCAAAGGCGCCCGGCAGCAAATAATGTTGTTACCAGCGGGGACCAAAGTGAGAGTTTTTTTTAATGGTTCAAACTTAATTGTTCAGCTCTAGGGCCCAGTGTTGGCAACCAGGTGTTGCTTGTTTTGATTTTAAGATTTATGTGAGTCGCTAGTGATCCCTGAGGGAAGAGAATCCCTGATTTAAACCATAAATTTTAATCTGTCCCTTTGCGGTTGTTTGTGGGTCGGTCGTTGCTGTGGGTAAACTGGGTGCTGTGTTAGTCTGTACAAAAATACACGGGGCCAGTCAAAATCCTGCGAAATGCTTTGAGACGTCTCGATGATGTGACGAGGCGCTGCGGCAAAGGCGAGGATTATTACCTGACTTGCATCTCCCTCCACAGCCTTTACTGAATGGAGAGTCTGATCAATGGGAACAGGCGACACCACCTACCCCACAGAGTCCAAATACGAACCAGAGCGAGAGTGAGAGCCCAGCAGGTAAGAGCTCCAGCGAATGTGAACTTTGATGTGCTTTGTGAAACTTTGGGTCTGAAATTCCACCTGGTCTTACCATTCTTGCCGTAAAATTTCAGGTGGTGTGGAATTTTTGGAAAAGTCCTTAATTTGGAAGTGTCTTTTTTGTTTTCTATCTCGCAGTTCTTAAAAAGAAACCGTGGTCCACATTAAGACTATTGAAAGATTTTCCACAATTCCGCACCACCTTAATAAGACTGAGGTGAATGGATTTGCGTAGGAATGGGAGAGAATACTACCGCTGACTGCTTTAATTGACTTGAGGCCCCCCTTTTTTTTTATCCCAGTATAAAACCTGCTGGATCTTTTCATTAGTAGATGGAATTGGCAGCAAATTAAATGATTAAAATGAAACAAAAATTAAATAATTTTCAATTTCAAGAGTAATCTCCACTGAGGCTTTGCAAATGCCACAAAATCGAGGGAAGAACAGTGACATTTTCTAATCCATTAGGAATTTCACCACTGCAGCACTTCCAAAGTGTTTACTAACCAATCTGTGTGCTGGTTCATTGTTTGTACTCCTGTTGACTCAGTATCCTAATCCCAGAAGAATTTGTTTTATTTTGTGTGAGGAAAGAGAGGTAGAAGGACATATTTTGTTTCCCCCATGAAATATTCAGTCAGTTCACTTTACAGTATATTCTGTGAAGCTCGTTGAGACATCTAGAAGACGTGATAAGGCGCTTTATCAAATGCAAGGAATATTATTATTATATGCACGTGAGGGAGAAGGGAATAGAAGCATATAACTGGAAGTAAGAAATGGGTGGGAGACTCATGCAGGCTTGATGGGTTGAATGGTCCTGTTTCCGTGATATAGATTCTATGTAAATCTATAGAGAAAATGGTTCGAAAAATAACCTGAAATATTTCCTCTACTTCACCATTGGATGGGATTAAGTCATTGTTTTATATCTTGTCCTCTATTTCAGTCATTGAGGCTATTACTGAGACAGAGTAGTACAGGCATGGACTTGATTGGCAGGACAATTACATGGGTGGTAATTTCGGGATGAGCGACAAAGCTAATTTTGAGCTTCTTATGATCCAGGCTGTAAAATGTGTACTGTGACATATTTGCTGTGATTTCAACTTTCCCTCAACATTGGCCTTATCCACAGTTCAACTCTTGGGTGAACATTTCATAGAAGGGTTTTCCTCCAAATAAGAACTTACAACAATCTCTCTCCCTCTTTTCTACAAAAATGCAGTCGCTACACTCTGCAGTACATCCGATGTATATGGATTATTCATTGATTTACTTATTTTCACTCACAGACTCTGACATGGAGGTTATGTTGAATGACAATGAGGAGATCAGGAACGGTCCTGCTGGAAGGCTGAAGAGTAAACTGAGGTGCCAGGCTGGCTCTGATGAGGTGAGGTGTCTCTGCGTTAAGTGTGACTTGAACATGGGACTTGAACCCACAACCAAACACAGAGGCAAGCTGACCGATCCAAGCTGAAATATTCCTAAAATGTGTCAGCCTGGTTCAGTTGGTAACACTCTTGCCTCGCAAGTCACAAGGTTGTGGGTTCAAGCTCCACGTCGGGACTTTGAACTCATAATCTAAGGTGACAAACCAGTGCAGTGATGGTGAGAGCACTGCTTTTCGGAGGTGCAATCCTTCGGACGACTTTAAACTGATACCCTGTTCTACCTGTTCAGGTGGATGTTAAACATCCTGTGACACTGTTCGAAAAGTTAAGGGAGTTAACTCCCCCACCTCCCCTGGTGTCCTAGCCAACAATCCTCCAAATAAAATGTGATCACACACTTTGTAATAATAATAATCCTTGCATTTTGATTTTTTTTATTTATTATTTGATATTTGTGGCTGTTTATGTGAGATTGCTGTGCATAAATTGGCTGGCGTGTTTCCTACAAAATACACAGTCACTACACTTTATCCTGTAAAGCACTTTGAAAAATACGTCTCCCGACATGAAAGGTGCTGATTGTAACGTATAGATTCTTACATCCAACACAGATGCGTAGATGGAGCAACATGTAAAGGTTCAGTCTATTATTGCAAGAGAAGGGCTCGCAGTATGAATTAAGTTTCACTTTTATCGCCCACAAAACAGCGATGAGCCGAATATGTGTTTTGTTGCAAAACGAGTATTCCAAGGGGATGCCCCAAGACGTTAGGCAGTTATGCTGGTGTTGAATGACGCTGCATGTTTGTAGTTTTCCCAATGAACTTACCGGTATGAAATCTAAGCGTGACAAAATCAACACCTTGTTATTCCAAACTTGTGAGGACAGGCAAAGCAGCTCCAATCAGAGAATTTCATCACGGATTGAGTTCCTCGAATAACTATGATGGCGCTTCTAATTGAGGCTCAGAGGGGAAAAGTCTCAACTTTCAGCAAATGCACTATATGGAATCTTTTAATATTTCTTCTGCACGACCGGTGCAAAGGTATTTGTGGCGCTGGCTGAGGAAGTCCAATTTGGACTACAGATGGTGCAGATGTGGTGGTTGCTGGAACAAGGGATTGCAGATGTTTCTGAGCTGGCCTCTTGAGCCAAGAATCTAGCAGCGCTCTGGGATACTGGCTAGAGGTGGAGTACTTCAGGCGTATCGTGGATCAAAGCTCTGGGTATTTTTTTTGAAGGCTCCCTCGCTTTGATCTGAGTCGGCTGCTGAGAGCCCCAAAACACGGTTGATATTCAGTCTACTGTGGAGGAGAGTAGTGAAAGCACAGCGTTGACTATCAGCCATAGAATAAGCTGGAGAGATGAGACCTTACAGGAGATAAGGTCCTGTATATAGCTGTTCAGGTGGTGAATGCTTAAAGATCCCTAACAAGCTACTCAGAAGCAGAAGGGAATTTCTCCTGGTGTTCTGGCTAACAGATAAGTATTGGTCAGTCAACTCAGATGTTTATGGGGACATTGCTGCACACAAATTGGCTGCCTACAGAATACGCAGTCACAACAATAATAATAATAATAATCCTTGATATAGTTTGATATAGCGTGTTATCGCATGGTTGAGATGTCTGAAAGCACTTCACAGAATACACTGTAAAGTGGATTCACTGTGTATAATAATCTTTGTATTTGATATAGCGCCTTATCACATCTTTAAGATGTCTCAAAGCGCTACACAGAACATACTGTCAAGTGTAGCGACTGTATATTTTGTGGGCGAATCATTGTTTTAAAGTATAGTGTATGTATTTTGTGGGCATACACTACACTTTACAATAATATCCTAAGATGCACTTTGAGACAATTTGACGGCATGGTAGGGCAAGGTATGTCAAATGCAATGGGTTGTTAATTTATTGTGGCCAGTTCTGGCACATTGTGGAGTCCTGTAGCTCAGTGGTTAGAGCGCTCGCCTCATAAGCGAGAGAACCTGGGTTCGATTCCCAGGCAGAGCGAATTTCCTTACACCACACACATGACTCTGTTTACCGAGCAGTAACTAGGAGCTCGCTTGTTAGTCGGTTGGCAGATCGCTTTCCGGGGATAATGATCTCTCCAAAAAAATAATAACTTGGCCACTTCACTCCACAATTGTTTGTGAGACACTGCTGTGCGCAATTGGCTGCTGTGTTTTGCCCACAAAATACACAGTCAATTCACTTCACAATGTATTCTGTGAAGCGCTTTGAGATACCTCGACAATGTGATAAGGCGCTATATCAAATGCAAGGATTATTATTATATTATATGATGTGCCTATGACTAAGTGGCACACCATTCAGATTTAAGCTGCCCGACCCGTTATCTAACGCTCGTATGTTGCCCACAGGCAAAACGCCGAGGAGTATCCGGCTGGGAGAGCAGTCTGCGACAGAGACCAACACCACGTATCATTTTCCAGGCAGGAATTTCCTTTCATCACAAAAAAAAGAAAGAAGATAACAATATGAAACCCAAAAAGGAGGTGAACAATTTATTGCTGGCGTTCTCAACATTTAACATAGCCTAAATTGATCCTCCGCTCAGACACTTCCTCATTGAAACTGGATTTCCATAGTGACTATCCAACGTTTGGAGGTGTGAGAGGTGGGGGGCAGGGGGATGAAACATCATTTTGTTTTGGAGCTGAAACTTGTCCCCAAGGTGACGTGCTTGGCAAAGGAATGTTGGAATTGAGTCAACAATCTGTGGCGGTCTTGGGAGTTTGGTTCTTGGGGCTAAGTGGGGTCTGCGATAACGGACCAGCCAAGCCTGGCTCATCGGCAGGATTTGGAAGAACACAAAATTATTCTGGGAGCAGGGACTGGTACCCTCTGGAATTAAGTAAACAGGATGTGTCCCTCCAGAGATATTCCATTCCCTTTCCACATGTAGTTGGCAAACATATTTGCAACTCTAAAGCATGTGTATAGGTTTCTGCACGTCAGACACCCAACTGACTGACCCTGCATGAATTTCACAACCCTTTCCCCCAATTCAGCACCTTCTTGCATTTTAGGGTAGAATTGTCTCTCAGGCTAAGACAAGGTGTAATTTCAAACCTGGTGTCAGCTGTAGTTGTTTCAGGCTGCTTCAGGTCTATAGCAAAATGAAAACAGAAGTCGCTGGGAACACTCAGCAGGCCAGGCAGCATCTATGGAGAGAGAGGAAAGTGAGTTAACGGTTCAGGTTGATGACCTTTTGTTCCTCACTTCATAGATGCTGCTTGACTTTGTGAGTGTTCCCAGCGACTTTTGTCTTTATTTCAGATTTGCAGCATCTGTGGTATTTTGCCTCATGTCTATAGTTACTGGTGGGCTTCGCTGATTTAATTATGAAGCATTCGAGGACTTCATAACCATCAGTACGCACGAACAGTTCACTAGGTTCTTGAAATCCTCTTGCCGATCAGTTGAGAAGTAAAACTCCGTACCCACATCTCATCAGTTCTGGCCCAGGCTCCACTGGCTCCCCATCACTGAACAGATCGACTTCAGGACCCTCACACTTGTGTTCAAATCCATTCACTTCCTGGCACCTCCCTACCTCTTGTCCCTCGCACCCTCCGCCCCACCATCGGAGGTCACGTTCAGCCACTATGCCCCAAAACTCTGGAACACTCTCACTCAATCCGTCTGCCTTGCCCCCTCTCTCCCTTCTTTCAAGTCCTGCCTGAAAACTTTCCTCTTCGACCGTGCTTACAGCCACCTCCCCCGCCCCTGGCTCAGAGTCAGGCTCCGCCACTGTTAAGTGCTCTGAGACGCTACCCTGCGTGGAGGGCACTATATAAGTGCAAGTTGTTGTTGAAACAGAGGTCCTGTGTGTGCCGGTTTAGCTTAGACGCTAAAGATGCCGTGACACTACTCGAGAAGATAGTTTCTCCCAGTGGCTGTTTGCGGGGACGTTGCTGTGCTCAAATTGGCTGCTGCGTTCACCTGCAAAATACACGGTCACTGCACTTCACAGTGAATCCTGACATTTTCTGACATGAAAGGCACGATAACACAATGCAAGGATTTATTATTATATTATTATTTTCTACACCTAGTCATTACTTTAGCATTCCAATATTTTGGAGCGGAAATAAGGGGCCCAACTTTGACTTTTTCTGTGCCATTGAAGCCAGGTTTGTGGTTCGGTGATGGGTTCTGAGTGTGGTTACTGTGACTTATTTGTTTTTAAAAAAAGTAAGCACTCGCTTCTAGGCTATGATATGTTGAACGGTGCGCAAGAGATTTAATCTGCACTTCCTGGTGCAATAATGCTAATCCAGATAAAAAGGATGTAACTTTTGCAATGGCTGTAAATAAACAAACAAGAAATAAAGGTTCCTTGCATTTGATACAGTCCCTTATCTTGCCGGGAGGATGTCTCCAAGCGTTTTGCAGGGTTTACTGTAAAGTGCAGTGACCAGGCGTTTTGCAGGTGAACACGGCAGCCAGTTTGCGCACAGCAATGTCCACCAACCAGCCGTGAAGTGAATGACCAAATTTATTTGCTGGGGGGATGAATTTCTGGCCTGTATGCCGGGAGATACTCCCTTCTCTTTTCGAATAGTGCCACAAGATCTTTAACGTCCAGCTAGGAACAGGCAGACAGCACCTCCAACAAAGCAGCATACCCTCAGCGCTACACTGAGGTGTCAGCCCTGACTTGTGAGCTCAGAGTCCCTGATGTCAGGACTTGAATCCAACAGTTTTCTATAGGCGTTTGCCTGGCTATCAACTTATCAACTTAGCCAGGCAAACGCCTATAGGTAATAATCAGCTACGTTTATTGTAGGGTATCAATTAACAAAGAATAGGTTTCACCTTACCGTAAGCAACACTGCGCATTATTTGGCCTGTCGCTGCCTTTAATTTATACACAGTGAACGTTACACACCTGTTAAAGTGGTTGACTGGTGTGACTTAAACTCACAAGGAAAGGCTATTGAAGTAAATCAGAAATGAAATGCTTTGGATGAAGGTATGTGTAAATTCTCTAGCCCCCTTCCACCCAAGAATCTATCAGCGCTTGTTGTAATTCAAAGGAACCGGGTGATGTGCAGTGACTTGCCTTCGAGCAAATACTTTTGGTTGCACCAAGGCAGCAGAACAAGAGAGCACAGGTTTAGTGTTGCAAAAAGGCAATTTCAGGACAGACAACAGGAAGTATTTTGTTACTTAGAGGGTAATTCATTAACAACTGGTACAGGAAAATGTGGTTGAGGGCAGAATACTGGGATTCAGTTTATGTGTGTGTGTATGTGTGTGTGTATATATATATATATATATATATATTTAATTCCGGTGAAATCAAACGGACCAAAGGATTTTCTTCATCTGATTCCGATCTTGTGAACAAACGGAAACATGGCAAGTCATTATTGGCCAGGAGCATTAGGTGTTGACTTACAGAAAAGGAAAATTCAGGCATGGCACGAAAACAAGTCAAATCTACATGGTGCAAACACATGCTGTCTTCTACCATTAGCAATTTTAATTATGGAGGCATGGAGTTCGTACTGTGTTGGTTAGTCCACTCACCTTACAAATGAGAGAACCCAGGGTCAATTCCTGGGCAGAGCGAAACCTTAGGCAAGTTTCTTTATTCCACAAGCCGCTGTTTACCTGATAGTAAGTAGGAATCCGGTTGTTAGTCGGTTGGCAGTTTGCTTGATTCTGTATGGCATAGGCAAGCACGGCAGCCAGTTTGTGCACAGCAAAGTCCTATGAAGTGAACAACTTTTTTTTATTTTGGGGGGATGTTCAGCCAGGACACCAGGAGAGGAGAAAAAAAATTCTTAAGCAGTGACCTGGGATCTTTCATGTCCATCCAAACAGCAGAGACGGGACCAGAGTATAACATCTCGGCAATCCCAGTCCTAACCGTGAAAGTGGATCTCAAAACACACAATGTTTGAAATCAGAGGCCCAGGAATTCCACCTTGGTTGTCGTCCATAAGAACAATTTGTCCTAAAATAATTATAATCCTTGCATTTGATATAGCGCCTTAATCACGTCTTCAAGAAGTCTCAAAGCGCTTCACAGAATATACTTCAAGTGAATTGACTGTATATTTTACGGGCAAAACGCAGCAACCAATTACACACAGCAGTGTCCTATAAACACTCGTGGATTGAGTGACCAAATCATTCTTTTTTTAATTTTCAATATGGAGCATGATTTTGGAATTAGAAAGATGTTTTTCTTGTAGTTGTTGAAAGGAAACCAGCATCCGAATTAAGTCCGAATGCACTAATTTGAGTAAAGTAAAGAATTGGCAAGAAAAACTTCATCTCTGTTTAAGCTTGTTTTTACGTTTGATGATCATTTTTCGACACTACAGGGTTAGTACGTTAGTTACTTAGTGACAAGAAAAAGAAATTATTAACCAACCAAACGTTATCATATTTCTCCAGCGGTCAATGACACTCAGTGGGCAGCACTCTCTGACCTCTTGCGTGAGAAAGTTGTGGGACGATGCTGCGCGCAAATTAGCTGCCGCGTTTGCCTACAAATTAGACAGTCACTATGCTTTACAGTAAATCCTGTGAAGCACTTTGAGACGTCTCGTCAAATTGTATCAAATGCAAGGTTGGCTTTCTTCAACGCTTTGGTATCCACTAGGCCTTCGTGGGTGACAACGGGAGAGAAGTGTAATTGGAGTATTGGATGGATGGGAGGGATTTTCCTGGAGTAAACTTACCCCTGGGCCTGTTTTCCACTCTTTCCTTCCTTTCCTATCTCTGCTATAATATCTGTGCCTTTCTCCTCAGCTGTCCCGGATGCCAAGGGAAGTCCCTGCCAAGTCACTTGTTGAAGGAAATTCTATCATAGACCTCACTATGGAGCCTTTGGAGAGCAATACAAAAACTCTGAACAAGACAGAGGAGTTGGTTTGTGAAAACAAGGTTGTGAAGGGCACAGAAGTAGTTCTGCTGCAGTACCAGGTAACATTCCATTCAAGTGTTTAATTCATGAAATGGCGGGTTAGTAGAGTCATTTTTTTTTACCCAGAGAGTCGTTACGATCTGGAATACACTGCCTGAAAAGGTGGTGGAAACAGATTCGATAGTAGCTTTCAAAAGGCAATTGGATAGCTGCTTGAAAAGGAAAAAAATTGCAGGGCTATGGGGTAAGAGTGGGGGACTCATTGGATGGCTCTTTCAAAGAGCTGCCACAGGCACGATGGGCCGAATGGCCTCCTTCCTTGCTGTAAGACTCCATGCTTCTATGATGGAGTAAATCTAGAACCAGATGTAATTTCACCATCCTTAGATTGGTTTTCATTCTGTTCAGATGTTGTGTTTTTTTCTTGATTCTGAAGAGGGTTAACATCCACTCCGAAAGCCAAATGTAATGAACCTGAAAAATGATGTCCGTAAATTGGAAGGAAGAAAGCAAGCGACAGCATGTAGCATGGGCGTCCTGCCTGTTACCACGTAACCCATGCAGAGTTAGTTCCACGCTTGTGTGTTTGAGGACTTTCACTCGTTATCTGATATGGGGGTCCTCGAGATGTATGATATTAAAAGGCTCTAATGAGCTTGAAGCTCAGAGTCTGATTCAGCCATGTCTTTGTGAATGCACTGAGTCCTTATCCTACATGAAGGGCGTTATATGATTACAAGTTGTTGTTAGTTCGGCATCAATTTTAGACCAGTATCTAGCTGCTCTGCAATTTCCCCCTCTCTTTCACCTCACCCCCCAAAAAAAAAGTCTGTGTTTTTCTCTATCTCTGTCTTCTCGCTGTGTCTGTGTGTCCCTCTCTCTCTGTAATCCTGAACTTTCTTCGACCATATCGTGTCATGTCTCACAACTACTCGATAACCTTGTGCATTGCTGCAACTGAAACATTTCCCCGACATCACTGCCCGCTTCACTTCTACATACCTTTACGCGATGTTTCTGCTGTGATGATAATAATAGTAATCCTTGCATTTGATATAGCACCTTATCATGTCCTCAAGAGGTCTCAAAGCGCTTCACAGAATATACTGTGAAGTGTAACGATTGTGTATTTTGTGGGTGAAACACGGCAACCAATTGCGCACAGAACTTTAGGGTGTTTTAAGAGGGGATGGGATACCCTCATAATTGCAAGTTGTTCACAAGACACTGTAATAATTACCCTCAGGACGGCAAGGGATTTGGCCTTGGGGAGCTGGTTTGGGGCAAAATCAAGGGGTTCTCCTGGTGGCCTGCGATTGTTGTTTCCTGGAGGGTACCGGGAAAACGGCTGGCGATTTCGGGAATGAGATGGCTGCAGTGGTTCGGAGATGGCAAGTTCTCAGAGGTGAGTGCGGAGAGGGAACATGAAAGTTTAGGGAGCATTGTGGCGAAGGGTTTCGGTTTGGGGAGTGGGGGAGAGGGCAGGTAAATATGACTGAAAGGGTTGCTCTTAAAAATGAGCCAGCATGGACACAATGGGCCGAATGGCCTTCTTAATAAATATATATAATATAAAAATATATATAATGTAAAAAGATGGTTTAAACAACAGCACATTACTGAAATAATTCTTTAATTGACGGGTGTCGTTTTTCTCTGAATGTCACTGATTTGGTGCTCTCTTGTCTTCAAGGTTTCCACGGACAAACTTGTGCCTTTGACTGCTTTCAGTCAGTATTTTCACAGCTCTGCGTATAATAAGCTGGTCTCTTACAAAAGAGCCGTGTACCAGTCCCTGGAGGTAAATACATTTGACATATTTAAGACATAGGAATAGGAGTAGGCCATTCAAACCCTCGAGCCTCTTATAATAATATAAGAATAATCCTTGCATTTGATATAGCGCCTCATCAAAGTGCTTCATAGAAAATGCTGCAAAGTGAATTGACTGTATATTTTGTGGGCGAAATGGGGCAGCCAATTGCGCACAGCAGTGTCCCACAAACAGTTGTGGATTGAGTGACCAAAATTATTATTATTTTTATTTTTTTGAAGGATTTATTAACCCCGTAATAGCGATCCGCCAATTGGCTAACAATCGGGTTCCTACTTACTGCTAGGTAAACAGAGGTGTGTGGAGTAAGGAAACTTGCTCAACTTTTCACCCTGCCGGGAATCGAACCCAGGTCTCTCGCTTGTGAGGCGAGTGTTCTTACCGCTGAGTTACAGGACTCCCAACTGTTCCGCCATTCTATAAGATCATGGCTGATATGTACTCCAACTCTGCCCTTGCCCCACATCCCTTGATACCCTTACTTACAAATATCTATCCACCTCAGTCTTGATAATTTCAATGGATCCAGCATCCACAGCCTTTTGGGGAAAGAGTTCCAGATTTCCGCTACCCTTTGTTGGGTTTGTTCCTAACGTAATGATCCCTTCTCTCCCAAACGTTGGAGAAATCAGTTCAGTTGTCGCAGAACACTCCAGAATGTCAAAGAGCTGTTTCACCTCTTCTTGAGAACAACCGTCTTCACTTAAATTTTAACATTGCGGAATCCTGTAGCGTAGTGGTTAGTGCACCCTCCTCACAAGCGAGAGGACCAGGAATCGATCCCTGGGCGGATGAAACCTTAGGCAAGTTTCCTTACTCCACATGCCTCTGTTTACCTAGCAGTAGCAATAGGAACAATAACGACAAGTCTTTTAGTAGAATTTCATGGCCTCACTTAGCGAGTGTTTGCCTATCGCCCTTTTGAACATAACTATCGATGCAGGGACATCAAGTTGGGGAATCCAGGGAAACTACTTAATCTCCAACAGCGCATCAGATGGAGGGCTCCAAATTACACCTCGTTTTAACCTTAAGATCGTTTTCTCTCTTAAACGTATCTTATCGTCCGGTTTTAACGTGGGATGTAAATTCTTTCAGATTGCGAGCACTCGATCCGAAATGACCTTTCCCTCCAATGAGCGGAGCACTTTAGAGGATAGCATAAAGCCAATGCTGGACTGGGCCTTTGGTGGATTTCAACCAAAGGGTTACGAAGGACTGAAGCCCAAAGAGAAAGCAGGTAATCATCCGATTCTCCACAGTGAGCTTCCTTCATTCTCGTGCTGTGATTTCAGCAGCAATTAATACATGACCTGATCTTGACTGAATGCTGAGTGATCTCTCACTTTTTTTTAAAAAAGTGACAATGTATAATGATGATAATAATAATCCTTGCATTTGGCGTACAACAACTTCAGTAACAACTTGCACTTATATAGCGCCCTCCATGCAGGACAGAATTTCAGAACGCATAGTGCCTTAACATGTCGGAAGGACGTCTCAAAGCGCTTCACAGAATGTACTGTAAAGTGGATTGACTGTGTATTTCGTGGGCGAAACTCAGCAACCGATTGGGCACAGCAGTGTCTCTCAAACAGTCGTGGATTGAGTGACCATTTACTGTAAGGTGCACGGACTGTGTTTTGCAGGCAAACTTCAAAGCGTTTGGAAATTTTTGCAGTGATTTGAGCATTCTCAGCGTTACAGGCACTGTATGAATCGCGACGGAGATTATTTTTTGATCATTTGTTCTGTCCGTCACGCAGAAAATGACGCTGTGAGTGAAAAGCTCACAGAGCTTTATGTTCCTGACTTCTATCCACCATCGAAGAAGCAGAAAACCAGCATTTACAAAAGTAAAGAGGGAACTGAAGATGAACAGCGTGGACGAGGTGACCGTCTGCATTACTTCACTAGACACAGACTCTTTGTTGCACATTACCACCTCAAATCCTCCCAAAACATACCTCTTTGATCACATTTTTCCATCATCTTTCCACCTCCACCTTTCATTTCATCTGCTCTCTGGAGCTCCATCCCAAACCCATTCTGACTTGCTGCTTCATTCAAGGCACAACTTTTATCCCGTCCTACGTGCCCCACTATCAGCCGCCATCCGATGGATCTCCATCCCACAGTCCCTTCTCCTCGCCCCTTTCCTTTGCCTCCTTCAAGGCCCATCTCAAGACCCTCCTCTTCGATCGTGGTTTCAGTCACCCTCCCTGCCCTCCACCCCTCCTGATCTCAGCCCCCAGCTCAGGTCCACATCCCTGACTATCCAGCGCTTTGGGACGTCCTCCCGACGTGAAAGATACTATACGAATGTAATTTGAGGTTCTCTCACCATACTTTCGGTCGCCTTTCCCCTCCCCACATCCCCCTTGGCTCCCACCCCCAGCTTGGGTGCCCCGTTCAGCAATGCTGAGTGCTTTGAGTTGAGGGAGCTATAAATAAATGTAAATTATATTATATTTTATTTTCTCTTTTGTTTTGCAGAAAAAATTTTGAATGAAGTTATGTCAAAAAATAAAAGCATTGAAGGTAATGTTATCGTTAATTGTTTTTTAATATGTACATTATACACATTTTGTTATTTTTGTTATAATTGTTATTGACTGATTTAGATACAAAGGTTCCTGATTACTGAACAGTGAGTTTAAGTACCAGTTGGCTGTGGTTCATTGTGATACAATGTAGTTCATTGTTCTTTTAATGTTATAGTTTTAACCTAAAGGAGAAATATTAATTTCTTTACGTTTGTTGCATATTCCAATTGACTATGTTTAAAAATAATATTGTCAAATTACATAAATTATTATTTACACCCCTGTAAAAGATATTGCTGAGCTACTTCAAATAGTGCTTTGAAAGGCTTATTTCCTTTAAGCTTTCCATCAAGATTATACATATTATAATAATAATTACTGTGGAGTCCTGTAGCTCAGTGGTTAGAGCACTCGCTTTGCAAGTGAGAGACCTGAGTTCAATTCCAGGCAGAGGGAGAAACCTTGGGCAAGTTTCCTTACTCCACACGCCTAATAATAATCCCTCCAAAACTAAAAACAATAATTAAATTGGTCATTTTCAATCTATGACTGTTTGTGGGACATTGCTGTGCGCAATTGGCTGCCGCGTTCGCCCACAAATATACAGTCAATTCACTTTACAGTGTGTTCTGTGAAGCGCTTTGGGACGTCCTCCCGACGTGAAAAGCGCTATATCAAATGCAAGGATTATTATTATTATTATAATAATCCTTGCATTTGATATAGAGGCTTGCATGCCAGGAGGCCATCTTAAAGTGCTTCATAGGATTTGCTTTAAAGTGCAGTGAAAACACATTTTGTAGGACGAACGCAACAACCCAATTTGCGCACAGTAACGTCTCGCAAACAACCACGAAACGAACGAGTGACCAATTTTATCTAAAATAGTGGCAAAAGACTTTGCTTTCTAAGCTATTAACAAAAGTTTATGAAGAGTGACAAAGAAAGGTTTCAGAGTCCACTTCAATGGGACCGGAAGCCGGGCTTGTGGGTGTTGTGCAGATCCCAGAAAGATCCTTTCCTTTCCAATCACCGTGTGGACTGAGAACAAGATGACCCACGAGAATAGGGCTTTGTTAGGCATTCAGAGGGAATGCAGAATCAGGCTGGGGGGTTGATGTGGGGAGGGTTGAAGGCTGGCCTCTTACTGTTGTATTCATGCTGACTCCAGGCATTGCGTGATGGGATGAGAAGTGTTGTCTCAAGCATTGTTGCGTGAATAGGTTTGTGAAGTGAGGGGCTCTTTACAGGGCGAGGCATTGCAGGGAAGCAGAGCCTTTTATCTACCTCCGAGACACTCGTTGGTTGGTTTGGTGGGTTTTAGAAATCATGGCCCTTCTCACTCTCTTACACACACGGTCTCTCTCTCTCTCTCTCTCTCGCTGCACTTTCCAGGGCTGTTGTGCTCCGAGCTTGAGACGTTGAATGCAGCTTGGATTAGACTGCCAGTTCAATTTGTAATGCAAGGACTGGAGGAGCTCTCACCTCTTTAGAAAGCAGAGTCCATTGTTTGATAAAACCATGGCTCGTTCCAATGCGGCTGACTGACTGACTGTCTGTCTGTCTGTCTGTCTGACTGACTGTTTGGCTGACTGACAGAGTGGTGTGGTGTGGCAGCCTGAGTTGTAATGTAATTTGATAGCAAGATTCCTAAATAAGGCACAAGACAGCATTAATAAGGCACCCTGTCAGGAGTCAAAGAAAAAGCAATCTGAAACCCTTGCTTGAAAAATGGTAATGTACTTTTAATAATAATAATAATCCTTGCATTTGATCTAACACCTTTCATGTCTGGATGATGTTCTGAAGCACCCAATCCACGACTGTTCGTGGGCCACTGCTGGGAGCAATTGGTTGCCAGGTTTCACCCGCAAAAATATACGATCATTCTACTTTATATTATGTTCTGTGAAGCGCTTTGAGTCGTCGCAATGACGTGATGAAGTACTATATCAAATGCAATCGTTATTATTATCATCTCGAGGTCTTGGACATCTGGGCGATGTGACAGGGCGCACTATCAAATGCAAGGGTTGCTAGTATTAAATAAGCAGATGTTCCCACCGATTAAGGGGCATGAGGTCCAAACGTGAACAGTGCGTTGTGCTGTGTAAGCAGGCGTTGGACTGGTTTGAGGAACCTGAAGAACTTGCAGGCAAAGACAGGTCAGGTCCAGGTGCAAGGAGGAGACACCAAGCCTAATGTGTTCAATACCCACTTCCCGCTCCGAGTCTAAACTCAGATTGTAAACCTCAGGACGAGTAACAATGGTTGGGATTGGAAGATTTTGTCTTAATCCTTCATCAAGACCCATCAATTATGGCCAAATTGGTAGGCACGCAAAGCTGCGTCAGTGTCTTATGGAGCCTTCGGGGGATGGGAACGGATTATCTTACCACAGAGCCTATTCCACAGCTGTCCCTAAGAGAGAAACTGTCCAATTACTGCATCAAATGTTAATAAAAAAAATATAAACCCCTGCGCAAAATGACAATATTTTCCAAACAAAGAAGCTTTTGTGCTGAAAGCACTCGGAGCGGATGTGTTTTGCCACAGCAAGTGATGTTTTCCCGTAATCTCAGGATGCCAAGAGCGCATTCGTCTGTGGAGGAACTTGCAGCTGCAAAACGTACTCTCTGTTGCCAAAAAGTGAAGAATAATGCCGAAGGACAGATGCATTGCACTTATGGCAATTAAACTTCGGACGAGACGTTAAATCGAGGTCTCATCTCCCTTTTCAGGACGTAAAGATCCCATGGCACTATTCGAAAGGAGAAGGGGGTTTCGCTCTCCCGGTCTCCCTGGCCAACAATCCCCCAAATAAAATTGATCACTCACTCCATGACTGTTTGTGCGACACTGCTGTGCGCAACTGACTGCCGCATTTTGTCCACAAAATACACAGTCAATCCACTCTACAGTATATCCCGTGCAGTATTTGAGATGTCTAGACAACGTGATAGGGCGCTATATCAAATAATATGAATATTATTATTAAACGCACGAGCCCGTATCAACTGGGAACGGAGCCAGTCTGATATCCCTCCATTCGGTTTAAACTATAACAATAATAATCCTTGCATTTGATATAGCGCTTTTTCACGTCTTCTAGATGACGCAAAGCGCTTCACAGAATAGACTGTAAAGTGAATTGACTGTATATTTGTGAGTGAAACGCCGCAGCCAATTGCACACAGCAGCGTCCCACAAACAGTAATTTTTTTTATTATTGTTTTTTTTTGAAGGATTGTTATCAGACGTGTGGAGTAAGGAAACTTGCCCAGGGTTTCACCCTGCTGGGAATCGAATCCAGGTCTCTCGCTTGCGAGGCAAGAGCTCTAACAATTAGCTACAGGACTCCTACTAAACTATGCTTTCCCTCAGTCCTCTGCTACTTTTGCTGAGCATTAAGCGATTGCCTCAGTCACTTTAGTTGTTTGAGGCAGTGATGATAACCAAGGCATTGATACAAGAAGAGTGAATATCCCACAACATGAGCTGCTGGTTCCAACACACTCCCAACTCCTGAAACTCCGCACTCTGTTACTTAAGTGGATGTACCGTTTATGTTTGTATAATGTCCCACGTGTGCTTTTAAATAAGCCTTGCATCTAATACCGTAATGAAATATGATAGCATAATTTTCCACTGATTAGTTAACAATTGCTTGATAATCTTGCATTTGATACAGTACCCTTCACATCAGGAGGACATCTGAAAATGCTTCCCAGGATTTGCTGTGAGGTGGAGTGACTGTGTAGTGTGTGGGCGAATAGAAGCCTGGTGCTTTAATCGGAGGGCAGTGGGTGGGGTAGATATTTTGGGATCAAATGGTCCGAGCAAGAGGCCCTTCTTTGCCTGAACCTGTTGCCATCTTGTGAATACGTACATACGTCCTGATGCGTTTCCTTTCTCTTGCACCAGAATTTTGCCTTGCCTGTGGGAGCACAAGTGTCAGCACTTTCCATGCACTCTTCGAAGGAGGTCTGTGCGCTGTTTGCAAGGTGAGAGAAACGCAGCCATTGGACTAAAACAGCTATATTGTAGTTTGTGATTGGGGAGCAACAGCCCTGATTGCTGTTTTGGGGCTGAGTCCCGAGGTCAATAATAACACCCAAACTGTCCCATTGCCATGGCTGAGATCAATGCACAGGCCAGTGACTGAATTCGGGAGCTTAGTATCACGTTAATATTCTCAAGTTTAGTGGTTTGGCACACGTAATCTGCAGTTTCCTTGCGTTCAATCTACTTTGAGCGTGTTTAGTCAGCGGGCTTTCAGGCGATCTAGCTAATATGTAGTAATGGTAACTCGAACTTATAACATGGACTGCACGGAAATTGATTCATAGACTTACATAGAATGTACAACATGGAAATAGGACATTTAGCCCAACCAGTCCGTGCTTGCGTATATACTCCACAGAAGTCTCTATCCACTGCTCATTGCCTCCCGTACCTTTCTATTCCCTTCTTTCTCAGGTGAAAGTCTAACTTCCTCTTAAACGCATCTAAATATTGTCTGATGCAAAGATAGCAAAGCTTTGCCGCCTGACAAACACAAAAAAAACAAATGGCTCTGATTCGGTGACTGTGCTTTGTTGCTCTGTTGCAGGACATCTACTTGGAGACGTCGTACATGTACGATGATGATGGCTACCAGTCCTATTGCACTGTGTGCTGTGGGGGGAGGGAGGTGTTGCTGTGCGGCAATGCAAACTGTTGCAGGTAAAGTCCTTGAGCGATCTTCTAGGTGGAAATTGGCAAACGTGTGTATATTCAAGGTGGTTTTTTTTTTATTGACGTTTTGTTCTTTGCAAATGTGAGAGAGGAGGGATTAGATGGGCAATAGAGCGGGGGGTTAGGTGGAGAGTGGGGCAGTGTTGGGGGGTAGAGTGGGGCATTAGAAATGGTTGGAGTTTAGGACACTGGATTTGTTTAAAAAGCAGCTTGTGATGAGGGAGCGGGTGGTATGTCGGGTGTTCTGGAAGGATGAGAAGGGCCTTCTTCATCCAAACCAATCTTGTGATCTCACGATGTCCAGGTGTTTCTGTGTGGACTGTATTGACATCCTGGTGGGCCCTGGGTCCTCCGAAGAGGCCAAAGTGCAAGATCCCTGGCGATGTTACATGTGCCTTCCACATGAGAGCTACGGGGTGCTGAGGAGGCGAAGTGACTGGACCTTGAAACTCCAACAGTTCTTTGCCAGCGACAATGGTCAGGAATATGTAAGTGGTTCCCCCAATATCTGATGTGGCTGACAAATGTATTTTGTAAGGAATTGTCTGCTAAAGAGAGGGGGAATGTTAATAATGATAACAGTAAAGGTAATCATTGCATCCGACACAGCGTCTAAAACATCTCAAAGCGGATTTCTGCCAAGTCTATTTGTAGGCAAATCTGGAGAAAGTGGATAGGATCTCTTTGGTGAAACTAAAATACTTGACAAAGGGATCCAGAGGAAAAACATATCATCCTGACACTACCCAGCTAATGATAATAATAATAATTGCATTTGATGTAGCATCTTATCACGTCGTTGAGACTTCTTAAAGCACTTCACAGAATATATTGTGGATTGACTTGTAATTAGTGGGCGAAACGGGGCGGCCAAATGCTTAATATTCTCTTAGAGCTGTCTTATCTAGACACAAATAGCCATTTCTTAAACTCTGTTTCTACTTTGAAAGAGAGTTTGTGCACAGTCAGTCAGTGAGTCAGATTCCACTAACTGCACAAGGATAAACAGCTCCTTCTAAATCTTTAATCTGTTGTTTAACTTGCAGGATCCACCTAAGATTTACCCAGCAGTGCCTGCCGAGCAGAGAAGACCAATCAAGGTTCTGTCACTCTTTGATGGGATAGCAACAGGTAAACATAATAATGAAGAGTAAAAGTAATTGCTTTTGATATAGTGACTACAATATCTCAAAGTTTCTGTAAAGTGCAGTGACTGGGCATTTGTAGGTGAAACGTGGCAGCCAGTTTGCATGCATCAACCTTCCACAAACAGCCATGAGGTGAATGAACCCACCACCCCCTCCCCTCCCTTCTCTTTTTGAATAGTGTAACGATCTTTAACATCCACCTGAATGGGTTTGGGGGGGATTTCAGTTTAATGGTGTTTCCCCAGCATTTCATTGGGATGTCAAGCTATAGCTATAGCTATTATGAGTTTAAAGCGTGGGTCTCAACTTGAACTCACAACCTTCTGAGCCAGTCAACTGCAAGACAGCCACTGTAGTCCTCTTGGCTGAACTAATAGTACAGGGTGCTCAACACCAAAGAACTGTGATATTGAGTCATGTCAGTTTCCTTTACTAAATCACTGGATCCATAAACACCGGGACTGACTATTGCTTTGTGCAGGTTTCTTGGTTCTGAGGGATTTGGGGTTTAAAGTCGAGAGGTACATTGCCTCTGAAATATGTGAAGACTCGATTGCAGTAGGAACCGTCCGACATGAAGGAAAAATCACGTATGTGCATGACGTCCGGAACATCAGCAGAAAAAATGTAAGTGAAGCAAAGGGAGACCGGGGGCACAATAGCACGGCCTGCGTTCCTGGTGTCGCAGCAATCCACAGACACTAGCGTGTCTCTGTGCCCATCAGTAGCTAGCAAAGTTCACCAAGATTTCCCACAGAAAAAAGCGCTGTTGTGGACATTATAAGATATTATAATTTGCAAGGATACGGGGAAAGAACGGGGCAGTGGAACTAATTGCATAACTCTTTCAAAGGCCGACACAGGCACGATGGGCTGAACGGCCTCCTTCTGTGCTGTAAGATTCTATTATTCAAAGAAGCGCATGTAAATTGCCTTTGTTTTTATAGCACCTTGCTGTATTAAAGTATTTCAGGATTCTATAACTAACAACAGGAACAGTCCCGTACTCGACTGTGAGCTCAAGTCCCAACGTGGGTATCAAACCCACAGCTGCCTAACCCAGAGGCGAGAGTGCTACCAAACTGAGCCACACCTCATCTCACTGCGACCCAGAAAAGTGTGATAAAACCGAGAGAGTAGATCACTCCGTAAAGCCCCTGCCTTTACGACTGCCTTTCTTTAAACGTCAAATGCCAAGGGTTAAGGTGTCCCTTGTGTAATCAATCGACTGTGGCTTTTGCCCCTTCAGATCCAGGATTGGGGTCCGTTTGACATGGTGATCGGAGGCAGCCCGTGCAATGATCTCTCCATTGTGAACCCTGCGAGGAAGGGTTTATATGGTAGGAGTTATATTTTTGCCTTTGAACTAAGGGCCAAAAGCAACAAATTCCACTTGTGGAACACCTTTCACGCCAAGAGGACGTCCCAAGGTGTTGGGCCAGATGTTAACGTATCTTGAACCTCCCCCCACCACCCCCCTCACCGCACTTTTGACAGATTAATTATAAATTGAAAGGTTGCTTTCCTGGCATGTGTTTGTTGTTGTTGTTGTTGTTGTATTTGCAATTCAGAGAAAGGGAAAATTCTGTTGTGAAGGCCACCGAAGCCAACAGGGAGGTTGAGCAGTGCTGCCATGTGCTGAAGGTGGCGCTGTTGTAACTCGCTCCAGCCTAATAGCTCAGCAGTGCCGCCTAGTAGGCAGTTAGAGCTGCTGCTGAGGCTCGTTTTTCCCCCAAAATAATTCTTTCATCTCATAGAATATATGAGATTTCAATGACTAAACCACCGAAACGTGATGGCTGCAAAACTGTAAACTCGGATGTTCGATGTAAGACCTATGAATGGTTTCATTAGAATGGGAGGTCCTGTCCGTGTTAAGTACTGTGGGTTTACTACAACAACGACCAAAATACGGTTGTAGAGCGCCTTTCACATCGGGAGGACGTCCCAAAGGGTTTAGTGCTTTACGTGGATGTTGTGAACTGTTACTGCACCTTTCAGAATTTTGAAGGCCTCTTTTGAATGTCTTCTCGTGTTCTTAATTGAGATACAGGAAACTCTGGCTAACTCGACCCTGGTTTAACTTGTCACGACAACTTAAGTCATCAGGCTGTCGATGTCCCAGCTGTGGATTTATACAAATGCCTAACTCGCCACTCCTGATAACTCATCACTCAGCACTTTTCAATTGGAGTGGAGAGTGATCAAGAGTTTACTCTACAATGCCTCCAGTACAATGTTTGTGCAACATTGCTGCGCGCCTGTTAACTGCTGCATTTTCACCTATAAAATGCACAGCCATTACACTTTACATTAAAGTACTTTTGAGTCTTGTTTTGAAAGGCACTGCATGAAATGCAAGGATTGCAAGAGTGACAATAAATAATCCTTATGTTTGATATAGTGTCTTATCATATCGTTGAAGAGTCTCAAAACGCTTCACAGGATATACTATAAAGTCAATTGACTGTATATTTTGTGGGTGAAATGCAGAAAGCTGCCATTTGATGAAATGAGCTGCGCCACGCAGTGATGGGAATTCTGTTGCCTGTTACAGAGGGCACGGGGAGGCTGTTCTTTGAATTCTATCGGCTGCTTCATGAGACCAGACCCAAGGAGTGGGAGGACAGGCCTTTCTTCTGGCTGTTTGAAAACGTTGTCGCCATGGGTGTCAATGACAAGAGGGACATCTCACGCTTCTTGGAGGTAACATTTACAGCTTATTTTATCTCTTTCACACAGGTGATGTATCTTAGATAGGGTGACCAAAGAAGTTGTGGTACCATTACATAAGAACATAATAACATAAGAATTAGGAGCAGGAGTAGGCCATTCAGCCCCTCGAGCCTGCCCCGCCATTTGATAAGATCATGGCTGATCTTCAGACCTAACTCTAATTACCTGCCCTATCCCCATATCCCCTAATCCCTCTATTTTTAAAAAATCTATCAGTTTCAGCCTTTTCAGAGGGAGCGGGAAGAGGGCATTGATGACTGGAGCGGGTGTTGGCTCTGGGGTGAGATGGGGGAGTGTGTGGGTGGGAGATTGCGTTGCCCGGAAGAGTGGCTGCTGAGGACACACACAGCTCAATGCAGGGATGGGGGGACTGCATAGGGAGTGAGTGAGATCAGATGGGCCCGAAGAAAAGGGCTTCTTCATTCAAACCTGTCTTGTGGTGATATGGTGATGTGGTGGACTTGTGGGGGAGGGTTATTGGCCTGGACTCCAGTGATGTAGTTTCAGTCTGCAGGACAATGCCATAAAATGGGTTTGAGAAGGTGAAGAGGTTAGACAGGAGGTTAAACATGGCAATCCTTTCGGTCATTCTTCATTACCTGCCAAGAAACTCCAGCTATCTTCTCTACTTTTTGCTCTTCGCAGTACATTTCTCCTTTATGTGAAAGAGAGTCATTTGTGGAGGGTTGGTGGAGTTGGGTGGGGAGAGCCATGTTACAGATCCCTGCATTTTGATACAGCACCTTTCACATTGAGAGAGTGCAGAAATGGAGGGAGGGAGAGAGATTAAACAACAACTTGCATTTATATAGCGCCCTTCACGCGAGGTAGGGTCTCGGAGCGCTTGATTTTCGAAACCAAAATCTATCAGTCTCAGCGTTGAAGATGTTCATTAAAATGTCTAATAAGTCTAAAAAAATGATAGTTTTTTTTTAGATAATAGGGTAAATATCACAAATTTTTGGTCACCCTGTATGTGTGTGTGTATATATTAGATATTAGCCATGATCTTATAAAATGGTGCAACAGGCTTGAGGGGCTGAATGGCCTACTCCTGTTCCTTTGTTTCTATGAGCGCTTGATTTTTCCTTTCTGCTGTAGACACAAAACCAAAGAGAGAGAGGGGATGGGTGGTGGGGAGAGGGTGGGGGAGGGAAGGGAAGGAACGTGCCTGAGGTTCTGGGATTGCTTGGGTGGTACATCCCCAGTGTGGACCAGAAATAGAGAGAAAATGCTGTCAGGCAAAGGAGGCTGATATCAATCTCCCCGTGGCCATATTCAGAGCGCCATTGGCGTAGCGGTAGGTGCAAGCCCTCAGCCTACACACTGACTGGGAACAGTGCAGTCAGAAGATTGAGGAAGGGAAGAAAAGAACCCACATATTGTAGTTAGGACTTAACTTTCCTTTTCGACTGTACTTTCGGCCACCTTTATCCTCCCTCCCTTCCCCTACAGCCCCCGTTCCAGCTCGGACTCACAGCTGTCTGTGTGAAGCTCCCCGAGACAGTTCTCTTGATGTTGAAAGGCACTTAATAAATGTGAATTCTCGTTTTGTTTGTTCCAGTGCAACCCTGTCATGATTGATGCGATCGATGTGTCAGCGGCACACAGAGCACGTTATTTCTGGGGGAACCTGCCAGGAATGAACAGGTTAGACAGACTTTCAAAACCAAACCCTTAGTATTTGTTCAGCTGCTGCATTACAAAGACACGTTTGATAAAAGCCTCAGAGATGGTTTAAAAACAAACTTAATTGTTTCCTATCGCTTATGGCCTCTCATGGAGGAAAGACTCTTTATATTGATGTGAAATCTAGGGAATTATTATTCTGCACATCCGTATTTAAGGGAGAAATTACTCTTTATTAGAAAACTTCTGTTAATCAATCATAGTGCTATGGTTTTGGTGTAGCTAAGTCCTGACAGGCGCAGGTGTTATGGGTTGTTGATGCACCATTTAAACTGTTGAGAGTTTCTTGCGGGATGGTGGGTTGGTGTTCAGATCTTAATGGCGTTAATCCCCGGCGATGACTGAGGAACGAAACCAGAATGTTGACCCCACCCCCCTCAGAGGAGTTTTGATAGAATAAATCAGCAGAAAATGTTTCCTCTGGCGGGTGGGTTGGGAACCAGAGGACACAGATTTAAGATAATTGGCAAAAGAACCAGAAGGGAGACGAGGAGAATTTTTTTTTACCTAGAGAGTTGTTACAATCTGGAATGCACTGCCTGAAAGGAGTTGTGGAAGCAGATTCAATAGTAGCTTTCAAAAGGGAATTGGATAAGGTATTTGAAAAGGAAACGTGCAGGGCTATGGAGGAAGAGTGGTGGAGTGGGATTAGTTGGTAGCTCTTTTTAAAGAGCCGGCACAGGCGCGATGGGCAGAATGGCCTCCTTCCTTGCCGTAAGATTCTACGATTCTTTGATAGGCTGAAATGGGTTCTGCAACTCATGGTGAAACTGAAGCTTTCAGTGTTTAGCCTGCGGAGGAGAAATCATTTCAATCTGAGACTGGAAATCAAATTACTACTCCCACTTGGAGATGTTGCCAGCAGAGCAGGCGGGCGTGTTGCCTTTGAGTCACGGCGATATGTCCCCCAGTCGATTCCTCGCTTTAGGTGCTTTTTAGGGCAGAATGAATCACTGCTGTTAACCACACTTACATAATACACAACATGCCTCAGCACATCCACTTGTAACAACTTTAGGCCGTTGGGCCCTCGACGATTTCAGACCCAAAAATCGTAATCGCGGAATTACAAATTCCGTCACCGCTAAAATTGCTGAGGTCAGGGTCGTTCCTAACGTGACTTCCTGTGCCCTATTTCAAAGTAACTGTGATACAGGATTATTAGTAGGCGTAGCAGTATTGTTACAAAGTGGTTGGTGGTTCCCAGTGTCAGTTTTCCTGAGGAATAGAGCTGTGTTTGTCATTGCCTCTTTTTTCTTGTCTCTGACTGGATTTCTGTTCTTGTTGCAACGAGTATTTGGGCTTTGATGACTGTAATACTTGGAAGACTGTCCTGCTAGCTGTTGCGTCTTGTAGGAAATTACTGCTGAGGTACTCTCAGTCAGGGTTTGAGATGACCTGGGATCTCGTTTGCAATCATTTTGCTTAATGCTTTTTTTTTTAACACCAAACACCTTTTAAACTATTTTTAGCAAGGAATATAAGCAGAGAGGGTGGGAGAGCAGTGGGTGGATGACTTCTTAGAGGAAAGAAAAGGATTCCCGCTTACTGTGTGTTAGATTTTAGATTTTAACAACAACAAATTCATTCGTACAGCATTATTCACATCAGGAGGACATCCCAAGGCGCTGGACAGTCATGGATTTGCAGTGGTTCTTTGGAAGCTTGTTGTTACGATGGTAATTACAGTGTCATTGTGGTGAGACATCCTCCTTTAGGTGGGTGATGGTGAGGGACACTTCCAACCACAGTGGGTGCGGGAAGCCAGGCTCTGCAAGCGGCTTTACATTGCCTCACAATTATGGTTCCGTTGCGTCACTCAGTCCCACGGGTGCCTTTCGACTCTCTGAGTTACATTTTTTTAAAAATCATGTTGTATTGGAGTGTTCCCAATGTGCTGGTTTAATTTCTTCACTAAAGAAGAGAGTGGTTCCTTGATTGACCTTGTTACCCAAGCAAATACCTCAACCTTCGTAGTCTGATGCTCTATTCCTTCGTGAAGAAGTGCCTCCTCGCGGCTTGAGAAACATGTGTGACAGAAAAGTAGAAAGTAGATGGGATATTTGGCACTGAAGTCAGATTTTCCATGTTCTCAGGCCCCTGGTTGCTTCTTCAGCAGATAAGCTTGAACTCCAGGACTGCCTTGAGCACGGCAGGATAGCAAAGGTAAGCGCTGCACTACGCTGCTCTTCAAAGACTTGTCAGAACATATATAAGAACATAGAGAAGAACATAAGAAATGTTAGACGCATAAAGACCATGGTCCATCTAATTCGCCTTCCAGCTTTCTGGTGGTCGCAGGGACAACAACCCCTCCCCCGCTCCCCCCGTTCGATCTAACAGAAACCCCCACAACACAGCACAGACGTCTAGGCTCTCCGTCCCTCATTGGTCCTGCCCTTTCCTTGTCTTGCCACCCACCCACTCCCTCCCTCCCTCCTTCCGCCTGCCCCATCAACCCCTCCACTCCCTCATGAATAAGCCACCATTCCTGCCAGCGGTCACGTTACTGTGAATAGACTATGCCGCCCAGCCAATTATTAGACCTATTTTTCCGGGCTGTGAGACGTACACCTGTTAACTGGAGTATTAGTGGCTGGATCAGTCTTCATCACGCTGCCACCTGTCAGAAACGATTGCGGGTGTTGCCATCGGTGTGCGGCTGGTAAGCGATTAGTCTGCCAACGATGGCACTTTCCGTCGCGTGCCTCCCGGGGTCGCGACAGAGCAGAGAGTGGGGGGCAAGGGGGTGGAACGAACAAGGCAGCTCGGCTACCGTCTGCTCCACAGCCGCTGGCGTCCTCTGGCCCTGCTCCACGTCAGCTGCCTTGAACAGGGAATCGGTCTGAAAGGCTTCCATCCTTAGCTCGCCACAGTTGTCCATGAATGTGCTGAAGGTAGAACAGGGTTATATTAAATCACTGGAAAAACCCATGAGGTTATTTCCAAGCTCCCTTTTTTGGTCTGCTTCTGCCCCTATAACAACACACTACATTTGATGCAGTACTTGAGAGATAGCTGCTGCCGAGTGTAGTAATTGTGTAAGATACATGCCGCACTTTAAGCATTTATAACCAGTAACTAACTACCCCTGTAGGTGTTGTAGCTTTGCTCTGCAGTAAATTGTAGTGTTTGTGTGTGTGTGTATATATATATATATATAGAGAGAGAGAGAAATGGTGATGGTTTATGTATGTGTTAAAAACTGAACTTTTAGTTGCAGAGCTGGTGAAATGGACCCTGACTTTGTGTGTTACAATGTTCTACAGTTTAGCAAAGTTAGGACCATAACGACCAGGTCGAACTCCATAAAGCAGGGCAAGGATCAACATTTCCCAGTTATCATGAATGGGAAGGAGGACATTCTGTGGTGCACGGAGCTGGAGAGGTGAGCCTTGCTGGCTTTCTTTCATTTTTTTTTGCAAATGCTTCTTTCACCCTTGTTGGGTTTTTTGGGGGGACGGAGGCAGTGTGGGGGGTTGGGGTGGGGGTGAGAGGAGAGGGGGAGGCAAATTATTTGATTTGTTTTGCGTCCAGTTTTGGTTGCCCTTAACTTTTTTTTCCATTAGTACTGCTCAATCCCCATTGACTGAATTAGACCGAAACGCGTTCCACTTAGGAAATCAGGGTTGTCCCCTGCAAGCAACACCCAGCCCCAACCGCCCTCCCACTCCCCCCCAAAAAAAACTTTACTAGGCCCCAAATTATCAAAGGACAGTGTGGAATTAACCAAACTCTTCACGAACACCAATTAACCCAGTCAAAATTGGATAGCTAGATTGAGGGAGCTGCTCTTCGCGCTCTGCCTGGGGTACTCCCTCGCTCCCGATCCCTTGGTTCCCTCCCCTTTCCCAACCCAGCGCATAAGAGCAACAATAGTTTTCACTTGTGCACCGCCTTTCACAAAGTGTGCGCGTGTGAGTGATGGGGGGAAGCTAACTAGCCTCTAACTCTACAGGAGACTGCAGAGCGAAGACATATTGTGGTGAAGAGTCAGTCTCGTGGACAGGCTGACCATGGCAACAACATAGATTGTTGCGTTAGGGATTATGTCAAAAGAAAGCGAAATCCGGAACAGTAGATCCGTATGAAATTCCGTATGTTTCCACAACTTCACCAGCAGCGCTCTGTCCCAGATTTTGCCTCCAGCAAACTTCAAACGCTTTGTGCAAGGCCTGGGCCCACAAGCAACCGTGAGGTAATATGGACAATTATTCTTGAGGATTGTTGGCCAGTACATCCGAAGGTAGCTTTCCCACTGCCTCATTTGGAAAAAATTATGCAGGATCTTCATCGTCCCCCTGAACAAGCAGATAGATCGTTTAACAATTCAACTGAAGGAAGGCGCCTCTGACAATGAGGTCCTCCCGCACAGTGCTGTGTTGACGAGTCGGCCTAGATTATCAGCTCTTAAATCTAACGCGGGGTTTGAACCCACAACCTTCTATCCCAGATCCTATTGTGCTGCCAATTGAGCCAGATAATTGAAATCGTTCAGTGTATTGAAGTAGAAATCTGGAAGTGCCCGGAGCAGGCTCCTCTATTATACTCTGCAAGATTATTTTCTTCCAAGTCTATTTTCCTGGTAAACTCGGTCGCTATTACTGACTCAGAGCTGGAGTGAGTGAGTGAGTGAGAGAGAGAGAGAGAGGGAGAAATGGATAAAATCAGTGATAAAATTGATCTTGTGTTTGCGAGTGATTTGCCTGTTTCGTGATGGTGATCGTCTCTGTAATCCGCATGTCCGGTTGTGGGAAAGCGCGGGTTACTTTTCTGTACGTGTTTACACCTTGGGTGTGAGAAAGCTTTTCTTTTGTTCACACTGACAGCTTCTTATCCCTGCAGTTAACTTGGCTTGACGTGCTGTTTTCATAATGGGTGTGGGGCGAATTGTCTTGTGTATATTATACTCAGACATGCATAACATTGTGTTGGGGCTTCTATTGTGCAGTTATGTTTTCAGCAGGCAGTAATGTGCTTGTATCAAACTCGCCTCACTGTATGTGGATGTGCAATTCCACTCTGATTGCTTGCAATGTTAATCATTTGGATGTTTCCGTCTCAAGGGTTTGTTTGACCCTTTGGGGAAGAGAACGCACAATAGACTTTAAACTACCAAACAAACAGGACATCCTCACAGTTAAGTGACATGATTCATGCTGGAGGGTTAATGGGCTTGTGTTGCCCTTTTTTGGTTGGAATGATTTCGGAATGCAACACTGCAGTATAGTCTACGCCCATAAACCATCCTATTCCATTCAGAGCCTTCATGAGCAGAACTCCGCTGATAATGCGTCCATAAAGATCATGACCCTTTTTTTCCGTCTCGTCTGTTTAACAGTGGAGGAGCGAAAGATATCCTCGCTGCTACTCCTTGGCTAATCAGCTGGGCTGTGGTTGAGAATGTCATAGCATTTTTTTTAAGGAATAATGACATCAGTGTTTATGTGCAAGATAATCCATGTAAATCTGCAATAAAGAGAGTTGCTGGAATTCTGTGGTTGTAAGTTGGGATCTCATTTGTGGCTTTTCAATTTGAATGCCCAAACCATAGTGGGACTGAATTGCTCCAGGTCATGGTTCCACGTTCCTCCCCCCACCCCCAAAGCACAACTATCTATAATGTGCCTATTCCCCCAACCCCTAATTTTATAATGTTCATAGAATCTTACAGCACAGAAAGAGGCCATTTAGCCCATCGCGCCTGTGTCGGTTCTTTGAAAGAGCTATCCAGTTCGTCCCACCCCACCACTCTTTCCCCATAGCCCTGCAATTTTTGTCCTTTTCGGGTGTATATACAATTCGCTTTTGAAAGTTATGATTGGATCAGCTTCCACCCACCATTCTTTCAGTCAGTGCATTCCAGATCGTAACAACTCACTGCGTTTATATATAAAAAAATATCATCTCCCCTCTGGTTCTTTTGCAATTATCTTAAATCTGTGTCCTCTGGTTACTGGCCCACCCGCCAGTAGAAACAGTTTCTCCTTATTCAATCTAATCAAAACCCCTCAGAATTCATTTTACGATTTGTGATCGAATTCACGTGAGCGCTCGTCTGCACTACCGAGCATTGCAACAACTCTCATGACAGTTGCGCTCTATTTATCTGACAAGAGTCGTTGTCTATTGCAAGTGTGACCGCTACAGCCCGAGACTTCAGGACAGTCTTGCGAGTTCACACAGCAATTTTGTGTTGTGATGTGGTAATGATCAGATTGTTGTTATGATCCGTTTATTATCTCTGATACTGAATGAACTAGCGATATGTGCAGTGAGACATGGGTTGAAATACTTTTTCTGGATTTTTAATTTAAAGCTTTTATTGATGAGATTTAAACAGTTTAGTACATTAACTTCCGGGATTAGGTGAGCAGGGTGTGGTTCCTCTGCGGAGATGTGCGCACTCCATATTAAATGATAATAATCTTTGCATTTGATATATATATATTTTGTGGGTGAAATATTCAGACAGATGGGTTTCTGCATATATCTGATACTTGAAATACCCATAGAAAAAAATGTGGTTCAATTGGTTGCTATTTACAAATGAGTTATTGTCCAATAATTCAGAAAGTTAGCAAACGATCTCTTGGGAGCAAGCTATTCATTGTTTCCATGGGATTTCGGAATTGGTGGTGTTGTCAGATTGTAATGACCACCATAATGGAGGTGGTGTCAAAGACGCTGGTAAGATTGACTTTGTGTAAGTACTGTCATAATTAACTAAGAAAGCCTGAATTGCGGAGTAAGGTTACTCGCCGTAACTTTTCCTCAGGTTGTATTCTTCCCTGAGTTTGAGTTGTCTGTTTATATTGCAACCTTATACATGAATAACCATCAATATTCAGACAGAGATACAAATGCATGGATTCTTTTAGGCATGGTGATGAGTTTTTGCATGTGTCAGATACTCAACTAACCAAAAGAAAAATTTGTACAAAGTTACGAGTGGATTATCCTCTTGGGTGTGAGGGATTAAGTGGGAACGTTATACATGGTCTGTGAAAGGAGCAGGTTTGTTGGGTCAAATGGCCATTTCTCACTGAAGAGGAAGTTTAGAAGAGAGCAGCAAAGGTGATCCCCAGTGTTAGAGGCTCTGAGCAGATCTTAGGTGGGTTAGGGCTCTCCCAGCATTGAAAAGAGATGCTTAAAGGAGAACCTTATAAAGTTATATAAGATTTTAAATGGGATTGATATCATAAACCATGAACTGTACTTGGCCCAAACAGTAGAACAAGAGGACAAGGACAAAGGCTATTTCAAGACAGACACCAGGAATTATTTCTTTACCCAGAAAGGATTTAAGGAGCATAACTGTTCTCTGGAAAGTGGTTGAAGCCAGGACACTGGAACTCGTTTTTTTTAAAAAAAACTTGATGCTGTGATGGTAGGATGGATATTCTGGAAGGATGTGATCAAACGAAGAGTTTTCTTCATGCAAATGTGAAATGCTTGTCTTCCCACAGGATTTTTGGATTCCCAGTGCACTACACGGACGTATCTAACATGGGGCGTGGAGCCAGACAGAAACTCCTTGGAAGGTCGTGGAGCGTGCCTGTCATTCGCCACCTATTTGCGCCACTGAAGGATTACTTTGCTTGTGACTAGCTCAGACCAACGGGGTGCCTTCCAGGAACATAAAGGTGCTCTCAATAGAAGATGATGTGTAGTCAAAACAAAATTCAGACTTTTTTTAAACATATCAACATACTGTGACACAAGAACATTTGAATGGCATTATTCTGAAGGTAGCGGACTGTACATTTATGATACAGTGGCTACTTGTCAGTTATACCTCAGGACATGGTAAGTGGCAAGTGCTTACTTACAGTGCTTACTCAACTTTTGCAATCATCTTTTATACGAAACCATAGTAGAATTTCTACTTTTACCTATAGCTTTGTTAGTGTGCAAAGACTGTACTTTGCAATTTTAGTACTTGGCCAATCTTGTTTTATGGGGTTTCTGTTTAAGGGCGTTTAACTCTTAATGGTGCTATTGTCCACCTTTTCGATTTTCATCTTCAAATCCAAAATACCTGAAATAGTATTTTATTTTATACATAGTTGTAGCTGGATTCTTGGTAGATGGGTAGAATACTGTAAAACTACTGACGGAGGGTAAATACTGTATAGTACATTTTTGTTTTTTTAAAAAAAGTGATGCACCATCATTGTTGATGTTGAACTTGATGTTTCTCTGTTAAACAGTATTCCAGTACGTTTCTTAATTACGGATTGCAGTTTTCACTCCGTAGTCTTTGTTTGTATGTGTAGACGGCCCCACAAAAAAGAGAAATCATGTTTTAATTGAAATTTTTTGCTATTGAACCGAGGTCTGCAAATGTGTAAACGAACAAAAGAAAAAAAAGTTTAATGATGGAAAATGTAGCATTGTTTATAAAGAGAAAGGGTCTGTTCCATTAGCCACAGAGAGGAATTCATCCCACTCAATCTCATATGGATCAGACACACAGGACGGAATTGAGAGGTGGTTCATTTTGAGCCTACAAGGGGTTTATTTTGTTGTTGCTTCGTTAATTGTCACGTGCGTTTGTTTTTCCAAAAAAAAATACTTTTAATAATGTTACCACAAACAGTTCTGTTCAGGTTGATTTAAAAATCAAAGGCAGCAAGCAAAATACAATTTTACTGTTAATCTATAGCACAGTTAGTTACCGTTTCTATTTTTATATTTTTAAACTTCAATTTTGTACCTATTTTGCTACCTATGACCATCCTCTCTCCTCTTCCAACCGCGCAGGGAGTCCCTTTAATTGAGCTCCCCGACCTCAACTAAAAGGTGCTTTAATTAGAGGTCATTAAACGATTCCTTTAATTTTTCTCATACTTCTATGGAGGTGCTCAGTCCCCACTTCACAACTTCCAGAGGCACTATACGGACATCAGAAGATTCCTGGGCTATCAGGTTTTATGGCACAGTAACTCTATTGCACTGGTGGATTTTATTTGCTTTTCTAAATTATTGCAAATTAAAACCAATAATAGCACTGTCCATATTTAATAACACATTGAGGGGGAAGGGGAGATCCTTTTGACGGCAGTATTTCTAAAATACTGTGGATTCAAACAATATTGACAGCTCTGTGGTCATCCAAGTGGGAATGTTAACAGTCGGAATTTTTTTTCAATCCCAGATTTGGGAGTTTTCACACGGTTCCAAAGAGCTGCTGCTGTGGTGGGAGTTCCGTCCCGGTTCTGCTGTAATCAGGGTTAGAATAACAAATCGCATATCTTAAAAATTCATCCATGGAGATAATGGTCCAAATTACATACAGAATGGATGCTGTTCACTGATATATCTGCTCAATCGCGCTCTATCAACAGAATAGTGTATTTGGATTTAATACGATTTAATACTGAGTCAGGTGAGATTTAATACTAACAGTGACTGACTATTACAATATTTTGAGATCCTATCAGCAGTTGATCACACAGAACAGAGACAGGCACAATAGAACATCTAATTTTTGTGTTTTGAACCCATGCCAAGTAAGTCATGATTTGAATGCCCAGATCAGGTGCGTGTTGTTCACCCAGCTCCATTCAAAGCCATGAGGAGCAGGCAGTGTAAAACCAGCTTCCCACTCCACATCACTGAACACCAACCAGAGAGCGCGAGGCAGGGGAGGGAAAAGGGCAGGAGAATGGGACTAGATGACTCTTCATAGAGAGTTCTTGCAGGCACGATGGGCCCAATGCCCACCTTTTTACATATTAAAAAGGTTATGGTAATCTCAGAATCTTTTAATTTCTTTCCATGTAAATGGAATTAACAGAGTTAGTCACAGAACTGGTGAGGAGGTTAGAATGGGACAAAGATTATGTGACAGAAAAGCAAAGGACTAACACCACCATATTGCTACCCAAGCTCTTTTGAACTTTCCCTTGGACAAATTACGTAAGTCGGCATTTTGGAGGATCTGCAAATGCACGTTAGTGCGTTTCTCTTCTCTTTCCCCCCCCCTCCCTCCCTCTAGTAAAATCTGTGTTTCACTGATCAATGTGACGTTTGTAGATGTTAACACTGCCGTAACGCTGTTGAAGTTGTGAAGTGTTCTGTGCAGCAAAAACAGAACAATAAAAGTGGCCAAATTCATGTCCATGCCTTAGGAAATGGGTCACAAACTATTTCCAACCGTGAGTGAATTCTGGGAGTTTTCCATAATGTGCCATTTGCTAACTCTACAAAATTAAAAGGATAAACTACATAGAGAGAACACCAGCAGAGCTAAATGCACTGAACCTAATCCTTACCCTCGGTGCTTTTTAATACTACTCAGTACATTTTATACGAACAATGTTTACAGTTGAGCTTTTGTAACCAGGTACGGCTAGTTAGTTTTCATTGGGATCATTCCTCCTGCATGTTACAGTGAACGTTTACATTTTTAAAAAAAAAGATCCTTGAGGGGGAAAAAAATGTACAGCGAGCACTAATTTGAAAAGGTTGTTTTTTCTTTAAAAAGTTCATGGCTCTCGTTTAAATTTTAATTGTTTGGACTCGCGGACCGAGTTCCATTTGAAAAATGCGCGAACAGGAAAATGTTTTCGGATGTGCATCACTTTTGCTCTAACATTACAGCACCGAGATTTGAACTGTATCTACTGCACGTGAGCTCAAAGAGGTACAATTTGTAGCACTTCGGTCATTCCAATAAATGATTATCGCCATTTGTTACGTCTGTTTTAACACGAATGAAATTATTTTAAGTCATTTTAGCAGGTCTAGATTTACTCTTTGCAAATTCAGGACCTTCTTGAGATGCTAAGTATGTATTCTTGCATATCATCCTTACATTTGATACAGCACCTGTCAAGTAAGACTATATTTTATTGCATTCTTAATTTTGAAGCCAGTTTCTTTTAAACAAAAAAACACACTCTTTTTGCAAGTTCAGTACTGCTACCAAGTTAATATACATAATGTAATCTTGTGTGGAGCACATGAACAGCCAAAGTAATGAAATGAGGTTGATAATTTTCAGCACCAACAGCTGATCTCAGCTTTTAGCTCAAGTACCATAGAGGTTAGAAATTTTAAGGCGATTATTTAACATCACACTGCAATGACCCGTCTTTTCTTTCAGTTAATGAATAATATTGCATTTGATACAGTGCCCGTAACGGTGAAACACCTCAAAGAGCTTCACAGGTAATTGCTGTCAAGTGTAAGTGATTGTGAACTTTGTAGGCAAACGTAGCGGCTGGTTTGCAAATGGCAGGGAGATGCAACCAGCCACAAAGAGGAAAGTCCATCCTTTTGAGACAGCTGTGCGATATATGGAGTTCATTCAGAACTTTGTACTGAATCCAGTGGAACTCCATATTATACACTGTGCATTTCAAACATGAGAAAATATGTGGCCATCTGCTTAAAGAAATCTCTGCTCTATAATCCCTATCCAGCAGTCCCTTGAACTATGATATCAACTCCCTCCCCAGGAATGCACACTACATACTGACAAATTTGTGACTCAACTTGCTCCAGTAGAAAATTCTCCAATAGGGAACTAAAATTAAAATGCTGTTATTTATATTCCAATAATACCAATGTCAGAGACTTAAAACTAAACAGTGACAAAATATGTTTATTTTTGCCAGCCAGTTTATTCACTTATTCTCTTACAATTTGTTCCTTCTCCTAGGATTCAGTTCCTGATTGCCAAGCACTCCTGCAAGTGGCCATTATATGTGTGCACAGTACATGTCACATGCTATTTGGGAGAAATTGCAAGAGATTCCAATTCTATCCCTCTATGATGTCCACAGACACACTAACTCACACACACAGACCTCACACACACACATATACACCTCTAAAGCATGGTTAACAATTAGGAGCAGTAACCCTTGCTGATTTCCCCCTCCCTGAACCAAAGCTTTTAGACCAAGGATAGCACCTCCCAGCAGTACTTAGCCCAGACTAGGGGTCCAACCCATCTGTATGAGTCAGCTACTGACTGAGTCACCATCAGTTAAAACAAAAGTACTAAATTTGATTTGGGGTAGACATGCAAATGTGACAGAATAGCTCCAGGCATCATTTCCTCCAGTCACACGAGAGGAACTGTACAGTGTTTGGTTACACAAAAGATGGAAATATCACAGCAGATTTAAAAATAGAAACCATAACCAGATGTAAAATAACCATTACCAAAATAAGTCTGTTTTCGTAGACTGCAGCATTTTTGTGATCATGTCTTAGACTTAGTCATGTAAACACAATTTAGTTGGGCCAAATGGCCTCTTTTCATGCTGTACAGACTATGTAATGATATGCTAAATATTGTACAATGTCAATTTAATTCTTCTGAATGATGAGTGAGAAAAGTAGACTGCAACAGATGTTGCTATTTATATTGACGCATTAAGATGGCTGGTTTGTAGTTAGTGAAGAAGTTAGCTGGGCTCACTTGGCCAACAGTCCTCCAGATGAAGTGACTATTCACCTCATGGCTTTGTGGAACCTTGCTCTGTGCTGCCGTATTTGCTTACAATTACAGTTGCAATCTGATGCACTTTGAGATGTTCAGAAGTTATAAGTGTTGGAAAGTTAAAGGATTATTACTAAATATTAAGACAAAGGATTTCACAACGAAGTTGGCTTGCACAACTCGCTCTTTATATATCTATTTATTTCACTGTTTATATATTTTTATTTCACCTAGTGAAATTTTGCAGTTCTAACTCAAATCTCTCACTCGTTTTCAAATCACTTAATTCCATCGCACCTCTGTACCTATCCGACCTGCTTACCCCCCACTCCACCACCCGCTACCTCCGCTCAGCTGGCTCCGGCCTCCTATTTGTCCCTCGTGCCCTCCAGGTTTCACCACCGGTGGCCAGGCTTCAGCCACTAAGCCTTGAAACTCTGGAACTCTCTTCCCTCAATCCCTCCGCCTTACCCCTCCTTCCCCACTTTCAAATCCTACCTTCCTTTTTGATTGTGCTTACGGTCACATGCCCCCACCCTCTGCCCCGGCTCGGGGTCAGAATCCTCTACTGTGAAGCATTGCGGGATGCTATCCCACATGAAGGGCACTATATAAATGCAAGTTGTTGTTGTTGAACAATTCTGGAGAGGAAAACATGTGTGCCACTGGGTGTATGTGTGAATTACGAATCTTTGTCACCTCATTATTGGAGAAAATTAAGGCTAATGGATACAAGGAAATTAATTCAGCACCTGGACAATGAATGAGAAATCTGTGTAAAATGCCAGCAGTTTTTCCATCTGAAAATAAGCGCCAAAGGAAATTTGATGATAAAAGAAAAATAGTTACCAGGATAATTTTTTTGACTCCGATGAACAACATAAGCAAAGCAAATGTAAAACACTACTGTACTGTCTGTCATGTTAACCATACCTGTGGATAATCCTGTGTTCTGATTAGCTCTAGACCATCCTTTCGCACTTGATTGAGGGTCCCCAGGCTAGCTGGGAGGTCACTGTTTGTCACAAGGGACGTGCGTGGAATGCACACTGTGCAGATGGCAACCGGGGGCGTGGGTCAATCAGACACCATATGTGTCCCTCATCACAAACCATTGCCTGACATTTAATGGATTATTAATCTTTTTTTGTTTTTTAAAAAAAACATCAAATCAGTCACAATCAATTCTTTAGGCATCTGTCTTTCAGCGGAAATCTCTTTCCATCTTTGAGCGCAGATCTGCAAAAGAAAATACAATACAAATACAATACAAAATTACATTTGTATAGCATTGTTCATGTCAGGCGGACATCCCAAGGCGCCGACAGTCAGGGATTTGGACCCGAGGAGGGAGTTGGAGTAAAGGTGAGTAGAGGGCAGAGAGGAAGGCACGGTTGAAGAGAAGGGTCTTGAGATGTGAAAATGAAGAAAAAAAATGAAGGAAAGCTTCCAACGTGTGGTGGAATTAACTCCCCCACCCCATCCACCCCTGGATCTATCCAACACTGATTACAACCCTGACCGAGTGCTGCTGGTGGTATAATTCCTTTCGTTTTGCCAAGCTGATGTGCTCAAGATGGTGAAGAATGAACATGCGGTCTATTGTAATTTTGTTGTTGTTGTTATGCAACAAGTGTTTGCAGAAGGAATTGCAGGTTGTGCTTCATTATGGAATTGACATCTAAGGCAAGTATTGGTTGTTAATTATATAATTGAGGACACCTGTAATTCTGTTTTGCACATGGGTTTACACATAAATGTCATATCTCCCATCTTCCTTTGCTCAGATATTTTTATACCAAATAATGCCTTACACTGTATACTGATGGAACAATGGAGATTTTCTTTACACAGTAAATCTTATTTCCTGAACGGGTAAAATGCAACTGGAGACTTGTATGATAAGGTACTTAATTAATACTGATGACCTTTTTTGTAGATTTACCTTAATTGAATGGATACTTTGCAAGTTTACAGTCTTCCTAGAAACACAGTAAATCCTGTGAAGCGCTTTGATGTGACAGGGCGCTATATCAAACATTAGGATTATTATTATTCTATTACAAATTCAAAACTTGTGGAAAGGTAAATTGAACAATAATCTCAAAAATATAACAATTCACAAGAGTATTTTTAGAAATAAAAACAAGTTTAATCTTTCAGATAAAAAAAGATGGGTACTACTAAATTGGTATTTGAGATACATTTAGTGTTGTAATTTTTCGCTTCCAGGTTGCATTAGCTTCTGGGATATGTTAATGTTCACCAACAAATGCACAGTCACTACATGTCACAGTATATCCTGTGAACTGCTTTGAGAAGTTTCTATGATGTGATAAGGCTCTATATTAAGGATTATTTTGTGGGTGTTTTGCCTACAAAATATACAGACAATTCACTTTACAGTATATTCTGTGATGTGCTTTGAGATGTCTCGAAGACGTGATAAGGCACTATATCAAATGCAAGGATTATTATTATTTACTGTATATCAGGAACCCAAGTTTCCATAGCTACAGAATTTCAGGTATGCTTAGCTCTCGGTATTGTTGAGGTGTACGCTCTTCAGAGACATGCTGCAGTAAAATGCTAATTACTGTGTTCACTCCCATCAGTGGGGAGCACTGTTCTGCACGACTCATTAAAGTCAAACATCACTTTCTTGTAAATTATTCTATCTGAATTTGTCCAATTTTCCTCTCTGCTCTTTTCCATTCATGGTTGATTTCTCCTCTCCAACCTAGAAACAATGAAGCACTGATAACCCCAACTGGAAATCAGCTAAATTCAGCACTGCACCATTTTCCAGATCATATGGTTTTATGCTGTAAACGCCTTCGGGGGGTGGGGGTGAACCTATGGTCTGTGATGAATCAGCATGTTCTGCCTCTACAGCAAAGCTGTTTTTCCACTTATTGGCCTATTTACAACTTAACACTGGTGAAACGCTGAAGAAAATAACAATGCTTGCATTTGAGGCAGCTTCTATAATATGAAATGTCTCAACGTGCTTGGCAGGTAATTCCTGAAACGTGTGGTTACTTGTAGGAAAACAAGGCAGCCAGTTTACATACAGTGTAGTCCTACAAACAGCCATGAAAGCAGCGATCAATTTATTTGGCTGGCCAGGACACAAGGAGAAACTCCTTTCCACACACCCTCACTTTATAAATGGGGGCAGTTTCCACAACACTGGATGCCAGTGGCTGTACTACATAACACTTGTCATATAAATGCATCATTTGAATGAAGTCTTGTGCAGTCTCTTATATAAATTCATCATTTATATTGTAGGTCAGTGGTTAGAGCACTCGCCTCGCAAGTGAGAGACTTGGGTTTGATTTCCGGCAGGATGAAACCTTGGGCAAGTTTCCTTACTCCACACGCCTGATAATAATTCCTCAAGAAAAAAATAATAAATTGGTCACTTCAATCCACGACTATTTTGTGGGACACTGCTGTGCGCAATTGGCTGCCGTGTGTGGCCCACAAATATACAGTCAATTCACTTTACAGTGCCCTCTGGAACTCCATCCTGCAGTCCCTCGCCTCGCCCCCTCCCTTGCCTCCTTCAAGAGCGAGACGGGGGACCCCAGCTCAATATTCTCCTCTTCAACCATGCTTTTGATCACCCTGCTTCCTCCCCTGCCCTCCACCCTCCCCAACCCCCAACTCAACAACACAACGAGGATCTTGAATTCGATCCTCTGGGGGATGGGGAGCCTGTGGAGTCGAGCGAGGGTGGGAGTGATGTGGTCGCGAAGCCTGGTGCGGGACAGTACACGAGTTGCAGAGTTCTGAATGACCTGCAGTGTGGAGGGAGGTGTCAGGAAGGCCGACGAGAAGAGAGTTTTCGTAGTCCAGCCTTGAGGTTTTAAAGGCGTGAACCAGTGTTTCAGCAGCGTGAGGGGTGAGGTAGTGCCGTAGTCTGGCGATGTTCCGGAGGTGATGGAAGGCGGTGCCGGTTGTGCCGCGGATATGAGGGAGAAAGGACAGCTCAGGGTTGAACAGAACCCCGAGGTTCCTGATGGCTTTGAGAGGTGGAGAGTGCAGCCTTGGATGCTGATGGTGTCAGCGCCTGAGGTGCGGAGGCACTGACGTGAGCCAATCAGGAGGGCCTCGGTTTTGCGCACATTGAGCTGAAGTTGTCTCTCGTCCAGGACTCGATGTCGGACAGGCAGCTGTCAGGACATCAGTGGTCGTGGAGTTGAGGGTAGAAGAGGAAAGGTAGAGTTGGGTGTCATCCGCATACATGTGGAAGTTAACCCCATGTCTGCGGATGATGTCACCAAGGGGGAGCATATAGAGGGTGAAGAGGAGGGGACCGAGGACAGAGCCCTGAGGGACACCGCATGAGACAGTATGGGGCTGGAGGAAAAGCCGTTTGCAGCGACAAAGTGAAGACGGTGGGAGAGGTACGACCTAAACCACTCAAGGACAGGGCCTTGAAGGTTGAGGTGGGAGGACAAGCGGTGGAGGAGGATAGAGTGGTCGACCATATCGAATGCGGCCTTTAGGTCGAGGAGGACGAGGAGGCAGAGGGAGCCCTGGTCGCAGATGGTCAAGATGTCATTGGTGACCTTGACCAGGGTGTTTTCCGTGCTATGGGCAGCACGGAAACCCGACTGGAGGGGTTCGAAAAATGAGTGGGTGGATAGGAAAGAGCGCAGCTGGGAGGCGATGACTCTTTCGAGAACCTTGGACAGGAAGGGGGGGTTGGAGATGGGCCGGTAGCTTGATAGCTGTGACGCATCAAGGGAGGGTTTTTTCAATGTGGGAGTGATGGTGGCAGTTTTGAGGGGAATGGGAACAGAGCCAGAGGAGAGGGACTGGTTAATAGTGTCTGTGAGAAGTGAGGCAAGGAGATGGAGCTGGGAGATAAGGAGTGGAGTGGGGATGGGGTCCAGGGAGCAGGTGGTGACAGGATGAGTTTGGTGACAGAGGGTGGGGAAACGGGTTCGAAGGTGTGTAGGGGAGGATGGGTAGGAGTCGGAGTGTGGGAGGGAAGGGGTGGGGGGTGGGTAGAAGTTGGAGGGGCAGTGACCGCGGAGCGAATTTCCTTGATTTTGGATTCAAGGAAATCCAGCATCTCCTCGCAGTGAAGGTTGGAGGAGATGACCTGCGCGGGGTGGCGGGGGGGACGGAGGAGTCAGGATGTGGTGGAGAACAGAAGCCTGGGGTTGCCTGGAGTAGAAGGACGGGTCAGAAACACTGACTGTCCAGCGCCTTGGAACGTCTTCCCGAGGTGAAAGGCGCAACACAAATGTAATTTTGCTGTTGTTGTAATCTGTGAAGTGCTTTGAGATGTCTCCGCTCAGCTGGCTCCAGCCTGCTTTACGGCCTCTGCCTCGTTCACCCCACTATTGGCGGGCGGGCCTTCTGCCACTCTGCCCCCACCCTCTGGAACTCCATCCCGCAGTCCCTCCGCCTCGCTTTCTCTCTTGCCACCTTCAAGACCCATCTCAAGACCCTCCTCTTCAACCGTGCTTTCGATCTCCCTGCTTCCCACCCCCTGCCGTACACCCTCCCCGACCCCAAGCTCGGCTCCAAAGCTTGTCTGTTCAGTGCCTTGGGACGTACTCCCGATGTGAAAGATGCTATACCAATGTAATTTTGTTATTGTCCAGAAGACATGAAAAGCGCTATATCAAATGCAAGGATTATTATTATTATCATAGGCTTCAATGTGGGAAGAGAAGCCATTGCAAGAAGAATAAATGGTGCATTTCCTCTGAGAATTTTAAAAACAAATGTTGTCGAAATGAATCTATGTATTTAAATGAGTTGCACAAGAGTAAATAGAGAAGATATCCTCTTCTCTCCTAATGAAACCCTTGGGATTTGCTGAATGTGTACACATAAGTAGGAGTATAAAAACTATCTACAGTATTACAAATGGAACCACATTACAAATCAATGCATTTATACAACAAATGTTTGTTTGACAATTGCAGTTGGGATTAGAGAATGAATCTCAAAATTTTATGCAGTGCCAAGTTAATGTAGAGCTGTATTTTGAGTATTTTGAGATGCAAGTGACAAAACTGCACATTGTCAGTGAAGCCTAAACTCATAAGGGACTGCACGTAACTCCATGATCCATCACAAGCCATCTGTTATTTACAGACTACACAAAAGATGTCAAGTGTACTCCATCACAAAGTGTCACACAGGTTAGAGATGGAAGAGAGGGTACACAGTGATCTCACCTAGTGTAGCCGAATAGTGAGTGGTATAGCTCCCATCAGCAACTCTGTACATAGATTTTTTTAATCCATCTACAATAGATTTTTAGACATGGCGACGATTTCATGTGACATTTCGATACGTTATGTCTGAGAGTGTGAGAGCTAAAGATTTGTGACAACGAAGCTGTTCCCAGTTGTGCATGCAGTAAAATGCATCATTCATCATACAGTATTTGGGAGAGATTATTTTATTTGCTGTTCGGGAAACTGAAAACTGTTGATGTTTAGATGAATGCCCAATAGAGATCACTCGTGCTATTACTCAAAGGTCAAGGAAAACGTGATTTTTAAAAAAAAATTGTAAAAGGAATCCAGGTTTCGGTGACATCCAGGAAAAGGTTATTAGTAAGTTAAACAAATGGCAGAAGTGAAAACATTCCACCAAGTCTTAGCCTGTAAAACCATTTTATCTTAAATTTGAAGATTGTGCAGAATTGTGCAACAAATTGCATTCTTTTCAACAAAGAAAAAACGAGTGCTTTTAAAGAGCTAAATAGGGGGAGGTGAGCAGGATGAAGAACGGATATTGTTGCATTGAGAACTTTTCACCTGCAGCTGATAACTTAGCTCGGGTTTGCAGGCTGTCTGGCAACTGAACCCATAAGTGGGCGAAAAATAAACCACATCCAGCTGATACATTCACTTTACATTTCTAGCCATAACCAGACACCTACAGTAGAAATAAATAATAAACAATTACATTAACAGCAGCTATGAGATTTGCACCAGATAGTAATATCTCTTATGCTGGGACTGGGACAGTCGTTTAAGCAATGGTTTGGATAAAGGTCTTTCTGATTCCATTTGATTTTTCAATGAGACCAGTGTCTATCACGGTCTCTAGCACCCTTCCTGGTAACCCATTCCAGCCATTAATTATCCTTTATGTAAAAAACACTTCTCCATGTTTAGCCCTCTTATTTTGTTACTTTGAAGTTTTCATAATGCTGTTCTGTATAAATTTTCCCCAAATCAAGTATTTTTATATAACTTTGTAACATCTCTTCGGTCTCTTTTCAAGGCTCAAGAGGTCTAACCTCTAGTCATGCCCCATAACATACTCATCAAACACTAGGGATCAGCTACATTAATCTTCTGTGCACTGCCTCTCAGTGCTGAGAAGCCTCCCTGATGCTGCGATGATCAGAATTGTTCACTAGGTGCAGCCTGTCCAGATCGACGTCTGGCTTGTGCTGGGAGTCCAATGTCAACTGATTCTGGATCTAGCCCAGTGACCTGCTTACTTTCATAAACAGATTGGTGAATATGAGCAATGAGGTTAAGTGGCGGGGGTGAACTGTGTTGTGTCAGCAGTCGAGAGAGCAAGATGCGGAGGGAAGGTGAGGTTGATAGCTATTTGGTGAGGGGACGTGAGCAACCACGAAGCGCGTGTATACTTACAACTACTTCCATTCCCTTCGCGGGGGGTGGTGTCTCAGAGCGCTTAACAGAGGTGGAAGTTGACCCAGTGCCATGGTCAAAGAGTAAAGACAGTGAGAGTTGGGGTTTAGCCGGCGCGACTGGTTTCTTTGGTGATCTGGAAAAGCGGGAGGGCAAGGTGTAGGGATTGAGGGGGAATTCCAAAGCAGGGCATTGGAATAGTCGTGGCGGGAGTTGACGAGTGTGGACGAGAACAACAACAACAACAAACTCGCACGTACGTAGCGCCCTTCGCGTGGGAAAGACGTCTTAAGAGCGTTTTCCGGGTGGGGTGGATGGCTGAGCGGGAGCGATGGGAGAGAGGAAGGTCGCTGTTTATTTGGTTTGGGTGCCGAGCCCTGACCGTCCAGGGCCTTGGGACCCCCCCTCCCGAGGTGAAAGGCGCTGGGCAAATGTAACTTGTCGTTGTTGTCGTCGTCGTCGTTTGACCTCGACGACCCGCAGCGGCCACCCCGGGCTGGGCTGAATGTCCACTTCTCTATCCATCCTTTATGTTCTGTGCTGAGGAAGAAGAAGAGGAGGAGGAGGAGGAGAGGGGACTAACAGGAACCCAGGCACCAGGACCGTTGCTGCCCCCAAAAGAGCCCCTCACCATGGCAACCGGCTCCCAGACTGGACCTGCGGGTACCGAGCATGCGCACCGCACACACACACACACACACAGGGACATCAAAGGGAAAGGAGAGTCCATCACGTGACCGACCGGGGTGGGGCCGACGCCACACGACGCGCATGCGTGCGATCGATCCTGCCAAACCCGCTCTTGCACGGAGCCGGCGGGCGAGCATGACGTATGCGCAAGGAGGCGGGGGTTACACGGCCTCGCCCCTGACGCGCGCGGGCGCGCATGCGTATTTTGCCGGCCGTGGCGTGGTGACGGTTGACGCTTCGCGAGCTCTCGCCTTAAGTTTGAACCGGGGTCCGAGCGTCTGCGCGCCGCTGTCGGTTACCCAGAGAGAGAGAGAGAAGGGAAGCGGTCGACGGGGGCGAAAAGGCGCGGTGGTGTGAGGTGAGCGTCCGTTTGACTGACTGACCGACCGACCGTCCTTATTAACACGTTTACCGAGCCGCTCAGTTCCCTCAAATGGCAAACCCGCAAGAGGGAGGGGAGATGATGATGATGAGGAAGGAGGAGGAGGAAGGTTGATGATGATGATGATGATATGGGAGGGGAAGAGAGAAAGAGAAATGAAGAGACTTCCTTTCCTCTCCCCCCCCCCCCCCCTCCCCTTCCCTCACATGCCTCCTCTCATTTTCTTTCTCAATGATGGATAATAATTTCAAAACGCTGAGGGAAGGCTGTGTTCGCTCGTTTGAGGCTTTTAACGCGGTGCGTTTTTAATGGGGGGCGGAAGGAGAGAGAAAAGAAGCTGTAAGGGTTGAGCCGGCGCGCCCGGATTCTTCGGGTATCTGGGCACAGCTGAAAGCGAAAAGGGGCCTATTTTATATGATTGTGGTGTGTGTGTATATTTATATATAATGTGTATATATATTATAATGTCTGTGCATATATATATATACATATATGCACACTGGAAAAGGAAATTGTTAATCGTAGTCTCATTGTCATTTTGTTTACCAAAGTAACGAATATTCTCTGTGTTGTGTGTGTGTATATATATATGTGTGTGTACACGCCGTATTTTTTAAAAAGAAACACACGCACACAGACCTCCCTCCCCCCCCCCAAAAAAAAAGCCAATTTTTTTTCATCCAGTCGTAATCCGCGTTGAATGCAGCTCCCCCCCCCCCCCCCCCCTTCTCTCTCTCTCTCTCTCTCTCTCTCCTCCGCCCTTTATATTTTTTTCTTGTGGGGGTTCGTATGCCTTTTCATTTGTGTTCCATCTTTTATGATGCCCTCCCTTTCCTCTCCCCCCACCCCACTCTTTCTCTACCCGCACCCCCCCCCACCCCCCCCCTCTCGTCTCCACATACGCGCATACTTCTCTTCCTATTTCCCTTTTTGTCAGTCTCTTTGGCTGCATGTTCTTTTTAAGATGGAGAATCCTGGTGTGTCGCGTGTGTGTGTGTTTTTTTTATATGCAATAATAATAATTATATGCGTCTTTATATCTTGAAGAAAACGGGGTTGTAGGATTGAATATGCCATGTTTTATTTCCCAATGTCTCGTTAATCGCTATCCGCCGCGTGAGTTTGAGTGGCGAGAGTCTTTTGAGCAGCGTTTCTTTTTTTTTCGCGCAATAAAACATTTTTTTCCCCTTATTTTTGCCACTTGCCAAAAAGCGGCCAGTGTAAATAGGGCGGAGGGAGGGTGGGCTGTCCCTTTGCTTAATAGTGCTCCCTCCGCCTGCGCTGCCGGCTCCAGCTCACTGACTCCCGGCCACCGTCAGTGGCTGTCTCGGCGCAACCGCAATGTGTTTCGGAGTCTGGGCAGAGGAAGTCATTACAAGTGTTGTAACGCCTTATGTGCCAGCAAGATCGGTCCTTGATCCACAGCTCTAGGAAAGAGGGCTCGAGTCTTATGACTGAAACGAACTGATGAAATCCCTGTCATGCTCGAACGAAGGGCCTGAGGTGCTATGTGTATTCGAGTGTGCTCTGCTTGAGCTTTGCCTGTTATGTCTGCCTGCCTTGTTGCTCGCTCAATTCAGTATCTCAGCCATATCCAACGAGCACTCAACCCCACTCCCATGGGTCATTCATTGCCTGTCGAGATGATTATCTGTTATCCTTAATTCTTTTCTGTCCTGCCCAACCCTTATTTGTTAATCCGGTGTCTGGAGTTCCTCAAAAAAAACAAATCTCTGGAAAGATCCAAATGCTGTTGTTGACATTATAAAATCAGCATTGGACTGCTAAAATACTGCATCATAAAACGTCTGGCGATTGGGTTTGTTCTTTAAAAAATAATGAAGTTGAAGGCTGCTCACTTGCAACAACGTTTTTATATTCGAAATGGGACTTGACAATGAGTACAGTATTTCAAGAATTACTATAGGTCAATATTAGAAGAATATCACTGAGAACAAGTGTAGACCTTGCTTGGTTTATGGCTGTTTGTATTTTCACCTACCTGATTAAATCTTAATTGAACTTGCATTCTTTTAGGGTAATATTAATGAATGAAAATTATGCTGTTACGAAAATGACTAATTAATAATAATAATAATAATAATAATCCTTGCATTTGATATAGCGCTTTTCACGTCAGGAGGACGTCCCAAAGCGCTTCACAGAACACACTGTAAAGTAAATTGACTGTATATTTGTGGGCGAACGCGGCAGCCAATTGCGCACAGCAATGTCCCACAAACAGTCGTAGATTGAAAATGACCAATTTATTATTGTTTTTGGTTTTGGAGGGATTATTATTAGGCTCTGTGTGGAGTAAGGAAACTTGCCCAAGGTTTCGCCCTCTGCCTGGAATTGAACTCAGGTCTCTCACTTGCAAAGCGAGTGCTCTAACCACTGAGCTACAGGACTCCACGATTGAAGGGTTTACAGAATCCCCTAATTTCTCCAGGTATTATTTGCATAGATAAGAGTGGAGTGATGTTTGTGTTCCCTATTAGACCCACCCTAACCCTACCCCTATGATTTTTCATTTATTAAGTTCAATGTGCATGGCTTAACATGTTAGAATAAAATTAGGTTTCTAAATTGTGAAATATGGAAAGATGCCGAAAAAGTTACAGAATCCATACTAATTAATGTAGTATTAACATATGTGCCACTTGGAATATTTAGTTTTTTTATGGATGTATTTTTATTTACAAGAAAGCTCTGTTCAATACTTGCCTATTGCTGAAGTCGTGAGCAAATTTTACATGCCAGATATGTACTGATTTCATGATTGTTTGCCTTTTGTTGTATGCAGTGGTCATTCGGTATATTGGTATACAAGTTGAGTACTCCATTGATGTAAATCTGCAAAACTGACTAATTTGAACCACTTGGAAAACATCTTCACTGATTTTGCTTAATCAAGCAAGTAATTACAAAAAGTATAAAAGTAATTGCCTATGGCAACTTCATTGTTTCATTTTCAAGCCCAGACAAGTATGTTTACCAAATGGTTTGTATTTTATTATGTAATAATAATCAACTTTTGTACTTTGTGTTAGAATCCCAAACTGGAAATGAAAGGGGGAGGATGGGAGGAGGGGAAATAAAAATGTCCATTCTGGTGAGCACTTATAAACATTGATCATCTGTATGAATTCCCCTCCCAAAAACTGTACTAGTTGGATAATGCATTGGGAAATGAATGGCGTCTTTGGATTGGCGTCTAGAAACAAAGGATTTTTAATTTATTAAATTGAATGTGCGTGGCCTCCATCAGACCTAAGATGTTAGGTTTTCCTGGAACTGCAGGGCATGAGTAGAAACACACTTATTGCGGCTATTTTGTTGGGAAATGGATGTTCTTTTAGATTAAAATTAGTTTTAAATAATCAAATGATGATAAAATCTAGAGATGAGATTGAAAGATTCTGAAATCAGACATGAAATAGAGGGGAATTGGAGCAGTGGAAACTTGTGTGGAATCGATAGGGGCAAAGACTAGTTGGGCAAAACGGTCTGTTTCCATGCTGTATCATTCTTTGTAATTGCCAATTAAATGAACCATTAAAAGACCTACGATGTTGCATCTTCCAAGTTAGTATTCTTTGCCACTTTTTGTAGAATTTATATTAGAACTTCATCTTGTGGATTCCGCAGTATACAAAAACAACAAATTTACATTTGTAGAGCACTCTTCAAGTCGGGAGGACGTCCCAAGGCACTGGACAGTCAGGGGTCAGGACTCGAGCATGGGGGAAGGGTGCAGTAGGGGTGAGGGGAGGCACAATCAAAGAGGAGGGTCTTGAGACCGACTTTGAAGGAGACAAGGGAGGAAGTGAGGCGAGGGACTGTGGGATGGAGTTCCAGAGTGTGGGGCCAGAGAGACTGATGGTAGAGCGGGTCGGGAGGAAGACATGGAGCAGGCTGGAGCCTGCTGAACGGAGGGAGTGGGCAGGTTGGTAATGAGTCAGCAGGTCAGAAAGGTAGGAGGGGGCAAGGCCATGGATGGCCTTGAAAGTGAGGACGAGGATCTTGAATTCGATCCTCTGAAGGATGGGGAGCCAGTGGAGTCATGCGAGGGTGGGAGTGATGGGGTCACGGAGCCTGGCGCACTAGAGTAAACGAGCTGCAGAATATAGGGCTGGTAACTGTAATAAGGCACGATAACCTAGTCTATTGACTTTCCTTGATATTGAATTTCACAATAAAATGCATTGGTGAATTTAACTTGAATTTAGATATAGCGGTGCCAATATTGGAAATTTATAGTCACTGGGAATAGCGGAGAATGGTTGTTGCAACTGTTTGGATTTTTTTAAAAAAAATTACTAACTTTTTAATTTTTTTACAAACTTTAGCATATTTCTATCAGTTTCCTGGTTTGTTGAGGTTCAAAGCCCTATGTCGTAGTATAATTCCTGTTGTCTTCTGGATGGCCTATTAACTTTCAACAGGCTTCATTCCCACAGGTTATTTCCAGCTGATGGCTTTCTGAACAGATTCATAATCCTTATCTGTTTCTGTTGATATTGTTTCTTCCTAGTATGTTACTGCAAACCTATTTTGTTCCTTCAACCCTTAACCTTTCTTCTCCCCCTCCCCCCATATTAAAAAAAATATTCATTAGACATAGTGTTTCTAGACTATTCTCTAGAAATGGATTTCAGTGATTTTGTTTCATGGATTGTTCTCCATTACAACTTTTCCACTTTTCTAGCCCTCTAGGCACTTGAAGCATTCCAAAATAATTGACGGCTGCTGGAGCATAGTATTTATAGGAGTTGGTATCTGCTATATGAGGGGTGTGCCTGATGTATTTTAGCAGCTGATCAGATCAGAACCAATTTCAAAATAAAAATGTAATATAAATTTGCTTCATTATTTGTGGATTATGGAGCATATTTCACTTGCTCAAAATCATTGAATTCACTCATGCTGGTTTTGTGCATGACCTAGTCTTTCCTATCTAATCTTCATTCACATCTTCTTTGTGTGAGAAGATTTTATGATGGTCAGGGTGAATGAGAAAGATGGGCATGAACAATTCAGAATTATTTTCATGTGCCCTGTTACCTATGCGATCAAGCCAGTTAGAATTANTTTTTTAAATATTCTTTGAATGAGTAAGGAGAATTTGTCTTCTGTACATTTTGCAGGGCACAACCCTAGCCTAGAGCAGGATGCCAACTCATCCATCTGCATCTGTTCAAATAGTTTGAATTCCATAGTCTAAAATCCTATTCAGTAAAATAAGGCTGTGATTTCAATACTGATTGGTGTCTGGACAGCTGTATGTAAACTTGAGGATTTGTGATCAACTGTTGCAAGTCTCCTTTTTTTAAAAAAAGCACTGCCATTCAAATACTGTATAGCCTTAGTTGAACACATAAATGTGCCGTTTTCACAATTTCAGAGGTGTTGTGAACTAAATAATTGCTATGAAGTTTTCAAATTTGCTCATAGTACTATACAGTTCTTAATTAGCCAGGAATATAACAAAGTTGATGTACTGTATTTAGCTTTACGTCCTTTGTTCTATAGGCAAGCCAAGTACAGGGAGAATGTCACCTAGAACAGGATGCAAATTGTGGTTAGACAAAGCTATTTAAAATGCCTTTTTAAGCATCAGGTTGTTTGTTCATTCAGCCCATGTGCTTGTAGGTCTCTACTGGTGAGAGTTGAGTAGAAATGTAATTTTCCTTTGTATCTGTGCACATTCATTCGTGACTGTTATTGTTGCTTAGATTTTTTTCCCCCTAATTGGCTGTAAGGATTTAGTAGGGCCAGTTATTCTATTGTTTGTCTTTGAGGACGTAGTTTTGATGGTACCGGAACTAGATTTGTCATTCTGAGTCTGTTCACATACAGAGGAGCCTCATTATAATGCTGCTATCATCTTATCCTGCACTGTAGTGCACATTCACTTCTGGTGCCCAGTCAACCCACTCTAAAAGCACTACACACAGTTTTAGTACTTGCTGGCCTGTTTCCCATGCAAAAAAAAAGTGGACTTCTGGATCATTGTGTTGCTGTGGCTTCTTGCATATCATACAGGAAGTAAAGCCAGATGTGGTTCATGTGCACTGTAAGACGTAGTGTAAGCGTTAACCTGATGACACAGAAGTGATGGCTGAACCTCCAGCTAAAATCACTCAAACTTGGGGAAGGGTACATCTATGCATTCATAATCGTGAGCAATTCTGATCATGAGTCAGGTCATTAATACTCAAGGTGATGACTCATTTTCACAATATCTTTGTGAGCTAATCAAGGATGGAGCATGCATTTCACAGGAAACTTCATCCACCCTCTGCTGAACTTTTAAGGGTTTCTGTAATTTTTTTATTAAAAAAGTTAATGTTAACATGTACTTTAGACTTCTGTAGATGTACTATATTAGCTTGCAATTAATTACATGCATTTTTGAAATGTGCTTTACCCACAAATTATAAAGTTAATTCACTTTAGTATATTCTGTGATAGTGCTTTGAGGCGTCTCGAAGATATGGTAAGGTGCTATATCAAATGCAAAGATTATTATACAGATGCTTTATCTGATGAAGAAAAATTTTAAAATACATTTTTAATGAATCTTAACCATTTAATCTTTTCGTACCATTTAGTTTTTTTTAGAAAATGGCAGTCAACGTTTATTCTACATCTGTGACCAGTGACAACTTAAGTCGACATGACATGCTGGCGTGGATTAATGATTCTCTTCAATTGAACTTCACAAAGATTGAACAATTGTGCTCAGGTAGGTACAGTAGGCATCTGTGTGTCATGTTTTAAGCACATAGTGGATCACAATCTGGTATGCAAAGCAGACGCTTTACTTTAAGTACAGAATATTTTCTTACGCCCTTCACGTGAGCACCATGGGTGTTGCCTATACATAGCTGAGGCATCTTGTGGATTGAGGCATCCACTTGTCTGTACCAGTCCAGGCTATTGGCTCTGAGGAATTCTGATCTTTATCATAAATTTGAAGGGAAAATCTTACTGAAGCCCAAACTAGGTATAATCATTGTAGGAACCAGGATCCCGACCATTCTTAACTACCATTGATGTAGCTGAAATCCTGTGTAGATCACCCTTTCCACCCAAAGCCACTTCTCAAGCTACCCCATTATTCCTCCATTGACCTCGTGCTACTCAGGGTTGTGAAGATTGATCATTTTTGTTGCTTTGCTGCGTGTTCTCTATCTTCTACATCCATGACACCTGCTGGGTGTGCTATTCAGGACAAGCATCTATATTTGCATTGTATAAATATATCTGAGGAAAGCGAAGAGATCATAGAACCAAAAACAACTTGTGAAGACCATGCAGATTTCCTGAAAATCACTGTTCCTGCGTTTCCCTTTTATTTCCTTCGAATCCTACTTGCAAATGAAGGTTAAAGAGGAATATAATGCTCATAGTAGGTAATGACTCATGGAACCCTGATGTATTAATTATGCCTCTTGTCATTAAAGGTGGAGCATATTGTCAGTTTATGGACATGCTTTTTCCCGGTTGTGTTGGATTGAAGAAAGTGAAATTTCAAGCCAAACTGGAACACGAATACATTCATAATTTTAAGCTTTTACAAGCAGCTTTTAAAAGAATGGGCGTTGACAAAGTAAGTGGAATATTATCAATTGGTACTACAGACGATGAGTTATTATTGTCTTGCAGTACTTTACAATATGCGATCAGGAATGAGATGCACACTCACGCGCATGCCGACGTAGGGGGGCGTGCGGAAACAGGGGCACGCACTCACAGACACACAGGCTCACAGAGAGAGACACACCCACTCAGACACAGAGAGAGAGAGAGAGAGAGATACACACTTACACAGACAGAGGAGGGACACACACACACTTGCGCAGACACACACTCGCGTAGGCAGGGACACACACACACCAACTCACAAAGACAGAGCGACACACACTCTCCCTCACAGACACAGAGTGAGACGCACACTCTCACAGACACAGAGAGAGAGACACACACTCTCACAGACACAGAGAGAGAGACACACGCTCTCACAGACACAGAGAGAGATGCTCTGAGGTGCCACCTGGCGTTATATAAATGCAATTTGTTGTATTATTGTGTCCTTTATTGCAACATTCAAGAATTTTTAAATAGTAAGAAATTTACCATGTAGGAATCGGGTTCTTGGCTCCAGAGAACCATTACACTGAATTCTTAGACCATTCGTATCATCTCAATATTGTTCACTTCAGATGCCAGATGCGAAGAGATCCTGGACTTCTTTATCTCTAAGATAGATAAGTAAAAATAAAAAAAAATTGGACATTTAATCCATGACTGTTTGTGGGAGACTGCTGTGTGCAATTAGCAGCCATGTTTCGCCCACAAAATATACAGTCAATTCACTTTACAGTATATTCTGTGAAGTGATATGAGATGTCTCGAAGATGTGATAAGGCGCTATATCTATCAAAATCAAGGATTATTATTTATAAAGATTTTTTTGATTGTGCTTATGGTCACCTCCCTCTCCCCCTGGCTTGGTGTTTGACTCCACCACTGTCAAGCGCTCCGGGAAGCTACCCCACATGAACGGTGCTATATAATTGCAAGTTGTTGTGGTTGTCCAAAGAAAACTAGCAGAAAAAGGATAAAGTGGAGACGGTTTTATTATTTTTTTTTTCCCCCAGATAATCCCTGTTGATAAATTAGTAAAAGGAAAATTTCAAGATAATTTTGAGTTTGTCCAGTGGTTCAAGAAATTCTTTGACGCAAACTACGATGGTAAAGACTATGATCCTATACTTGCACGGCAAGGTCAGGATGCAGGACCACCACCCAATCATGGTGACCAGGTTTTCAACAAATCTAAGAAAACACTTGGAGCAGCGAGCACGGTCTCAGGTATAACTATTTATATATGATTACTTGATTACTCGGTGTTGATAGATAAACTCATTTAGTATTTTGGCTTCAAAAAGAAAGCATAATGTACGTGGATAGTTCGGTGTTGAGCGCATATTCTTTACCATCCCATAAAGCGGCTTTCAGTTTAGTAAATTGCACTGGGACTTTTATGCTTATTTACTTGCTAATTGATCTGTGTTACATGTTATAGTATTGAATGATATGCTGTGTTGAAATAGCTGTATTCTAGCAGTGATCTTGAATATTCTTGCGTGTCCACATGAATAGAAACTTTTGCGTTTATTATACGTCTATGCCCATGGTGGTTGGAGTATATTAGATCCCTATTATAATGTGGTAGTTGGGCATCCATAACATTCTAATCCACATTGTCATGCCATTGATCACACGACTGGTAGTATCGGTGTGTATTACGCTTCAAATTGCATTGTTGTGATTTAAAACCATCTTTGTCCAACACAATTTGATGGAGTTCTGTATTAATAGATTAAGAAGGGTTTTTTGGGGGGTTGGGGCTGGAACACTGGCATAATTTAATTATGGTACTCAATCCATGAAAAATAATTTGGTCACTCAATCCACGACCGTTTGTGGGACACTGTTGTGTGCAATTAGCTGCTGCGTTTCGTCCACAAAATACAGTCACTCCACTTTACAGTATATTCTGTGAAACGCTTTGAGACATCTCAACGACGTGATAAAATTCTGTCAAACGCAAGGATTATTATTATAGCTGTTGTGGGACAATGCTGTGCGCAAATTGGTTGTCGTGTTTCATCCACAAAATAAGGTCAATCCAGTTTACAGTATGTCCTGTGAAGCGCTTTGAGAAGTCTTGACGATGTGATAACGTGTTGTATTAAATGTGAGGATGGTTATTATAATTTAAATTTGCCATAGAATTATGGTGTATCTTTGATCATATTGTGTAATATTCTGCTCCATAAATTACAGATGACAGTCTAAATACTAAATCCTCAGATGGGAAGCACAAAGCATCTATGTCCAATATAGCGAGATTCAAACTCGGTACAACCTTTCTTTCTAGAAAATAACTTTGCATTATGTCCTGTAACCACAAACTAAATGGTGGAAGTAAGCATGAAATTCACATCACTTATGTCTTTCTAAACTTTCAGTGGATTTCTTTACACCATATGTAAAGGTTTGTTCACAATGATTTTTTTCCCTGGGTACAGGGAGACAAAGGAAATGATGGATTGCTCTAGAATCTGCAGTATTTAAGTGTGCTTGGTGTCGAATGTAATTATACTATGGGATTGTGTATTGCCAGTGTGAACAAAGTGCTACTGATGTGCTCATGTGAATTTTAAACTATTATCTAAACTTTTACCACACTTCAGATTTAAATTTTCAAAGATAGTCAATCCAAATTTAAAATTTCTATCTTGGCAAGGATGATAAAATACATTTTAAAAATTGGTGTTTGTAGCCTGACTGATCAAATGCATTGCATAGTAGTACTTTGTTGCTGTCTGGGTCACTGATTGCACCCCTCCCCCAGGATAAGGTCTTGATTAATGTGCAATTTCTGCACTTTTACCTCTACCGTGTGTTCACATTATATTCACCCATCTGTCACTTTCCTTTTCATCAACATCAGCAAGTTTGGTTACCTGTATCTTTCCTGTTTCCCACACCAGTGACTGCAAAATTGTGGTTGGGGTATTCCTGGATTTCTCGAGCCAGTAAAGTTGCGCATTCTATTGTTCTATTTATTAAGAACTTACCATGATGTTTTATAAATTGTTGCAGTTGGTCCAAAAGTCACTGTAACCTCAAAGGTTGGAGCAGCCCCAAAACCTGTATCTGTGGCTCCTAAAAGGCCTGGAATGGTGGGAAACGGAGACGGACAAGTTGCAGAACTTGCACAGCAGGTTGGTAAAAATGTTATAAATGTCATTTATCTTTAATTATAATAAAGCCTAGTTATGGTTACAATTCTTAATAGGAATCTTAATCTGTATGGTATATTTAACACGTTTTATTTGATTACTGGGTGAAGCAAATTACTCAATTTATAGCAAGTTCTAGGGGAGTTGAGATATTTTGGACTAGGTGGGGAGAATGATATTGTGGGGAGATCATGCTAACTGATGAAAATTCTACTTGCATCTTTCAGTATCCCTTAATTTTATGTTTTGAATTTCAATTGAATGTATTTGAACAAATGCTGTTATCAAATATCATGGTATTAAAGTGTATCTTGTATCCTTATGCAGATCAACGTGCTGAAAGCAACTGTTGAAGATCTTGAGAAAGAAAGAGATTTTTACTTTGGAAAACTGAGAAATATTGAATTAATCTGCCAAGAAAATGAACCAGACAATGATCCAGTGCTGCAGCGAATTGTGGAAATTTTGTATGCTACAGACGTAAGAATCTTTTAAATCGAATTGCTTTCATGTAAACTTGGATTCATAAATTAGTTTGTTACCCACTGAAGACTATATTATGAATTTTCAGTGCATCTCTGTTTTATAATGCATGTCTTTATAGTGCAAATTCGATTATGTGGTTTCCACTCTCCGCTGGCTTTTGCGCTGATATTAAATGACCACAAATGTCGCTTTCTGCTTTCCTGCGCGTGTGCAAAGCCGGAAGTTGCTTTGGGTGAGACTTGACCAGGAAGTTGGCCATTTTGCTTTTAACAACAACAAAATTACATTTGTTATAGCGCCTTTCACGTCCCAATGCGCTGGACGATCAGTGTTTCGGACCCGAGCTGGGGGGAGGGATTGGGGAGGGGGCAGGATCGAGGGGTAGGGGGTAAATCTTAAAGTGGGATCTAGCACAGGGAGCAAGTCGTTCAGCTGAGTGCATGTTAGTGTGCCTCATTATTAGCAGAATTGGGATTTTCTGGTTCCCAAACAGTCTATTGCATTGAGACTCCACTATGTATCCACGTCTTGTTTCCCCTATGTTTATTTTGTCATTCCTGTCCAAGCATCTACTGCTGCTATTCATTTGGGATGATTTTTTTTTCCTCCAAGCACCCCATTTCTTCTTTCATTTTTGGAATAACCTCCAGTGTATAAATTTGTGGTTTTCTTTAAACACAAGTATTTTAAATTAAAACCTAAGTGAACACCTAGAAACAGGAAAATAATTTATTTCTCAATTGTCAAGTTGATACTGTTTAACAATGTATGCTCTCATTAGAAATTTACTTCCAACCACCTGATTTCATCCTTTTTTTTAAAATTACCCAAAGAATTGTGGTTAAAAATCAATATACTGGAAATTCAAACCACTGGCTTTGTGGTATATTGGTGCAGGTGTATTTCTTGTTTACTGCACCCATTGGGTTACCAAAGCCAATCCAATTTTTTTTCTCTTCTAGGATTAAGAAAGGCAAGTAGGACCAGACCAAGAAAACACATTATGAGGCAGTTTTTAAAAAAAAATTATAATCATTAACTACATGCACAGAAATGCTGCAAAGAAGCAAAGGTAATCTTAGTAAGGAATCTATGCAGGATTAGTTGAGAAAAGGGCAGAACAAAGATTGGGTGAGTGAGTCGGCAGAAAGTGAATATAGTACAACTTGCTTGCTTAATTTTTAAGGAAAGTCTGTTTGTGTGCGAGCATGTTTCAGTACAATACATTAGAAAACTATAGTGGTATGGGTCCGTTTGAAATTTAGACCTACAAATCTATCTTTAGCGAAATAATTTTTTAATTTGGGGTATTTTCTATTCAGGAAAATAGCAATAGATCACCTGGTCCCATTATTTTATTAAATGGTTGCCTTTTCTCAATATCCCTTATATTATCTCCCTCTTTTTAAAAGTCCCAATTAAAAATCAATATTTAATTCATCTACTCAGCCAACTGAGTTTGAGTTGTGCTTAAGTTCTGCTTCTTGGCGGCAGTGGAGCACACTTTTATCTGCAGACAATTTAAAGGCTATATAATCCTTCATAAACTCTGTTAGCAGCTATATACTTGTTCAAATCTATTAATTCTCAATGTCTTGAATTCTAGGAGGGATTTGCTGTACCAGATGTTGCCGACGAACAGCCAGAAGAGCAAGAGGAATATTAAACGTGTTGCTTGGGTGCAGCACACCTATGGTTGAAATATCCTCTTGGAATCGTATGCTTTGTGCACACGCATAAAGGAAAAGACACTCTTATTTTCTGTAAAGTCGGAAGAGCCTTGTTTGTAATTTTGTTAGTGTCAGCAAAATTAAAATGTACCTCTCTAAATAAGTGCACTTTGCAGAAGTTTCAGTCCATATTTTTAAAGAATATATCTGGCTGCTTTTGGCATCTCAGCAGCATTAGCCGTGGAAGTGGAAATTCTGCACAGTCCTGCAGAGTGCTATTATGATATCTTGATGCTTTTGCCACCACTAAAAGCAGACATGCTCTTGGACAGTGTTAAAACAGAGGTTGATGATGGAACGATCACTGCATGAAAATGACTGTAAATTGCACTGTAACAGAAAGTGTATAGAATGGTTCAGATCTTTATACATTATCAGTTGTATGTTGATAGTAATAGCGTGTCCTAAAATGTTGTGTGTATGTGGCGAGCCAATTTATTTGACGTGCAAGGAATCAGTTGAGAAATGCCCTGCATGAATTTTGTATGGAGAAATTGACATGAATCAACTGCAGGAAATTAATGTGGTGCCAAAAGTCCCGCTGCCTATTGTAGTTGTAACTGCAGCGGTGAAATATTTCCTGAATTCTTCTGTGGCCTTTTTTTTTGTTGCTGCCCTAAGACTTCAGGATGCTGTCAGAAAAATCCAATTTGGTCTTAAACTACAGGGTGTTTTTTTTTCTATTGAAATCAATTTCTACTACTAATAAAGTTTGATATTTCAACAAATTATTGAAAATCTCATTGTTTTTGTCTAAAGAAAAATCTTGCTATTGGTTTAAATCTAGGATCTTGTTTCTGGCTAATTATGAGCCCTGTAGCTTAGTGATTAGAGCACTGTCCTTGGACCTGGGTTCGATTCCTGGACAGGGTGAAACAACAAGCTTTCATTTATAGAGCGCCTTTCACGTCGGGAGGACGTCCCAAGGCGCTGGACAGTTGGGTTGGTACCCGAGCAGGGAGGTAATGGTCAGGGTCGGGAGGGAGCGAGGAGGGGGTCGAGAGGGGAGCTGAAGGCACGGTCAAAGAGAAAGGTCTTGAGACCGGCCTTGAAGGAGGAAAGGGAGGAGGCAAAGCGAAGGCACTGGGGGATGGAGTTCCAGAGCCTCGGGGCTGAGAGGCTGAAGGCCCGGCCACCAATGGTAGGGCGGTTGGGGCGGGGGATGTGGAGCAGACCGGAGCCAAAGGAACAGAGGGTACGGGCAGGTAGGTAGGGGGATAGTAGGTTGGAGAGGTAGGAGGGAGCAAGGCCGTGAATGGCCTTGTAGGTGAGAATGAGGATGTTGAATTCGATCCTCTGGGGGATGGGGAGCCAGTGGAGGTGAGCGAGGGTGGGAGTGATGTGGTCCCGAAGCCTGGTGCGGGACAGTACACGAGCTGCAGAGTTCTGAATGACCTGCAGCTTGTGGAGGGAGGTGCCGGGAAGGCCGGCGAGGAGAGAGTTCCCATAGTCCAGCCTTGAGGTGATAAAGGCATGGACCAGAGTTTCAGCAGCGTGAGGGGTGAGGTAGTGCCGTAGTCTGGCGATATTCCGGAGGTGATGGAAGGCAGTGCCAGTTGCGGTGCGGATATGAGGGAAAAAGGACAGCTCAGGGTCGAACAGAACACCGAGGTTCCTGACTGCTTTGAGAGGTGGAGAGTGCAGCCTTGGATGCTGATGCTGTCAGCGCCTGAGGTGCGGAGGCGCTGACACGAGCTAATCAGGAGGGCCTCAGTTTTACGTACGTTGAGCTGAAGAAAGTTGTCTCTTGTCCAGGACTCGATGTCGGACAGGCAGCTGTCAGGACATCGGTGGTCGTGGAGTTGAGGGTAGAGGAGGAAAGGTAGAGTTGGGTGTCATCCGCATACATGTGGAAGTTAACCCCATGTCTGCGGATGATGTCACCACAGGGGGAGCATATAGAGGGTGAAGAGGAGGGGACTGAGGACAGAGCCCTGAGGGACACCGCATGAGACAGTGCGGGGGGTGGAGGAAACGCCGTTGTGGAAACAAAGTGAAGATGGTGGGAGAGATAGGACCTAAACCACTCAAGGACAGGGCCTTGAAGGTTGAGGTGGGAGGACAAGCGGTGGAGTAGGATAGCGTGGTCGACCGTATCGAATGCTGCCGATAGGTCGAGGAGGACGAGGAGGCAGAGGGAGCCCTGGTCACAGATGGTCAGGATGTCATTGGTGACCTTGACCAGGGCAGTTTCTGTGCTATGGGCAGCACGGAAACCCGACTGAAGGGGTTCGAATAATGAATGGGTGGAGAGGAAAGAGCGCAGCTGGGAGGCCACAACTCGTTCAAGGACCTTGGACAGGAAAAGGAGGTTGGAGATGGGCCGGTAGCTTGATAACTCTCAGCAAAAGATTGGGGATTCTTTTTTGAGCAAGAGAGAACTTTTCAAGCAAACAGGTAAACAAGTCAATTTGGCATCAGTCACAGGCCAGGTGTAGGGATTAGTTAATTATTTGCTGACCAGTTGAAACTGGTTGTCAGAGGCCTATATAAAGGGGAGAATTGCGTGAGCATCACTTGAGCAGAGAGAAGCGGGAATAGAGTGAGACTTCTGTTAAGGAATTTGCTGAGGGAAATAAGAGGGGCAGAGAGATTGGATGAAAAAAGATTAGCAGGTAACATAAAAGGGAACCATAAAGTATTTTTATAAGTGTATAAAGAATAAAAGGTTTGTCAAAGGTAGGGTGTGGCCAAATTTTGTGCAGGCAAAGGACATAGCTGACGTACTGAATGTGTACTGTGCCTCTGTCTTCACACAGGAAGATGATGCAGCCAATGCCACAGTATCGGAGGAGAGGGTAGAGAAATTGGATAGGATAAGAATAAACAGAGGAGGTACTAAAAAGGTTGCCACTGCTCAAGTTTGGGAAGTCACCCGGTCCGGGCGGGATGCGTTCTAGATTTCTGAGGGGAGTAAAGGTGGAAATAACGGAGGCTCTGGCCACAATCCTTCAATCCTCCTTGGACACTGGGGTGGTGCCAGAGGACTGGAGTGTTGCAAATGTTACTCCCTGTACAAAAAGGAGCAGAAGAATAAACCTGGAAACTACAGGCCAGTCAGCCTAACATCAGTAGTGGGGAAACTTCTAGAGACTATAATCTGGGACAAAATTAGTTTTCACTTAAATATATGGGTTAATAAAGGACAGCCAACATGGATTTGTTAAAGGCAAATCATGTCTAACAAACCTGATCAGTTTTGTTTTGACGAAGAGACAGGATGGATGAAGATAGAGCAGTTGATGTAGATTGTATGGAATTTCAAAAGCCATTTGATAAAGTGCCACAAGAAACTTAAGCAAAATAGAAACCCACGGCATTAAAGGGACAGTGACAGCGTGGATACAAACTTAATGGGAGACAGAAAGCAGAGAGGTGTGATGATCAGTTGTTTTTCTGACTGGAGGAAAGTGTGCAGTGGTGTCCCCGGGGTCAGTATTGGGACCACTGCTGTTTGTGATCTATATAAATGACCTGGACTTGGGTATAGGGAGTACAATTTCCAAGTTTGCAGATGATACTAAGCTACAAAAAGTAGTAAACGGTGATGAGGATAGTAGCAGACTGCAAGAGGACATAGACAGACTAGTAAAATGGGCAGACACGGGGCAGATGAAGTCAAATTTGGAGAAATGCAAAGTAATGCATTTTGTGAGGAAGAATAAGGAATGGCAATATAAGCTGATGGTACAATCTTAAAAGGGGTGAAGGGACAGAGAGACCTGAGGGTTCATATAAGTAAATCTTTGAAAGTGGCAGGACAGGGAGATAAAGCTGTTAAAAAAAGCATACGGGATACTCGGCTTTATAAATAGGGCATAGAATACAAAAGTCAGGAAGTTATGATGAACCTTTATAAAACACTGGTTAGGCCTCAGCGAGAGACTGTGTTCAGTTCTGGGCACCACACTTTAGGAAGGATATCAAGGTATTGGAGAGGGTGTAAAGGAGATTTACCAGGATGGTACCAGGAATGAGGGACTTCAGTTATCAGGAGAGGCGAGAGAAGCCGGGATTATTCTCCTTGGAGCAGAGAAGGTTAAGAGGAGATTTGATAGAAGTTTTCAAAATTATGAGGGGATTTGTTAGTGTGAACAAGGAGAAACTATTTCCACTGGCGGGTGGGTCGGTAACCTGAGGACACCGATTTGAAATAGTTGTTAAAAGAAACAGAGACGAATTTTTTTCACACAGCAAGTTGTTCGGATCTGGAATTCATTGCCTGAAAGGGTGGTGGAAGCCGATTCAATAACAACTTTTAAGTGAGGATAATTATTTAGGGAGGACAAGTTTGCAGGGGTATGGGAAGCGAGCAGGCGAGTGGGATTGATTTGGATAGTTCTTTTAAAAGAACTGGTACAGCCACAGACTTCTATGCTTTATGATTCTAGGATTCTAACTCGGTCACTCAATCTACGACTGATTGTGGGACACTGCTGCACGCAATTGGCTGCTGTGTTTTGCCCACAAAATATAGTCAATTCACTTCACAGTATATTCTGTGAAGGGCTTTGAGACCTCTTGAAGACATGATAAGGCACTATATTAAATGCAAGGATTATCTAATTGGATGAGTAAAGCAAATATTAAATTTATTCTGACCTAGTGGAGTCCTGTAGCTCAGTGGTTAGAGCACTCGCCTCTCAAGCAAGAGACCTGGGTTCAATTGCCGGCAGGGCGAAATGTTGGGCAAGTTTCCTTACTCCACACGCCTCTGTTTACCTAGCAGTAAGTAGGAACCTGGTTGTTAGTCGATTGGTGGATCGCCTTTCCGAAAGTTATAACTCCTTCAAAAAAATAATAAATTGGTCACTTCAATCCACGACTGATTGTGGGACACTGCTGTGTGGAATTGGCTGCCGCGTTTCGCCTAAACAAAATATAGAGTTTATTCACTTTCCAGTTTTCTGTGAAGCGCTTTGAGACTTCTCGAAGACATGATAAGACGCTATATCAAATGCAAGGATTATTATATAGATTCCAGTTTACTTTCTAGGATGTGGGTTAAGACCACAGACTGCTTGATCGGTCTTATTAAATGCTACAGTTGAAAAATTAAATGTGAATTTCTCTGCCTTGGTTCTTTTCTAATCGAAAAACTTTTAGTAAGTATTTATTGAATGCCTATTTTTTAAGTAAATTGTAAATTGAAAACTTGGTAAAAATCCATCTGAGATTTTGCCATCTATTGTATATTTGTTTTTTTTTGAATGTTGTTCTCTGTTGTGTTGTGGGTTTAACATTTACTCCTAGTTGTATCATAATACCTTGTTTTATACAAATTTCAGCCCTCAGGAAAAGCAGATCCAGTATCAAGTTTACAGGTGAGGTTTGCTCATGCGGGTTAGAAATGCTGGGGATAACTTGGTAATAACTTGGTCTCTCCACCTCCTCTGAGTGATTGATCAGATTTAACCACTGACTAGACTGGCACCAATCGATATGGTTACTTGCCAGGTAAGTAAATGTGTTTTCTCACCTCATAACTTGACCAATGCAGAGGTTTGGGCCTTTGAAAAAAATATTGAGAGTCGATTTGTGCGGTCGATGCCTTACGTTTCAAAACTTTCCAAGACATTTAGAAAAATATACCACTGAGGAAAAATTGTAGCTTTGTTTTACTTATGTCCTCTGGAGGGAGGAAAAATGACAGAACTCCCGAAATGCATTCTATCTGTTTTATTTAAATAATGGTTCAATTTAATGTTATAAAAATAAGCTTGCTTGAAATTGCACAGATCAGGACAAATGACACTTTTTCAGGTTCATCTGGGAACATGATTTTCTCAAGTTGTTGTCATCCGTTTGGGATACCTGAAAACCATTTCATTGAAATTAATTATCAGCTTTTAAATAGACAAATAAGGGAGGTGGGTGGGGGAGGAAAGAGGAAACTTATTGCTAAAACAACCGTCTTAAAATCTCCAGAAGGATTTTAAACAAAATGTTTCAGGGCTGGGTGGATAAACCAATTCGATGCTTTGGTCTCTATTCCACCTCTACATTATATATATTATATATGTCTCTTTGAGACGTCTAGAAGACGTGAAAAGCGCTATATCAAATGCGAGGATTATTATTTTATTATTATTACATACTCCCCATTGGTGACATCATCTGCAGAAATAGCATCAACATCCACATGTATGCGGATGACACTCAACTCTATCTCTCTGCCTCCACCCTCGATTCCAGGACAACTGATGTCCTGACCATCTCTCTGTCAGACATCAAGTCCTGGAGGAGAGCCTACTTTCTACAGCTGAATGTCAGCAAGACCGAGGGCCAGCACCTTCGCACCTCAGGCACCTTCGCACCTCAGGCACCTTCGCACCTCAGGCACCTTCGCACCTCAGGCACCTTCGCACCTCAGGCACCTTCGCACCTCAGGCACCTTCGCACCTCAGGCACTGGCAGCATCAGCATCCACAGATGCACACTCCACCTCACCAAGCCAGTCGGGAATCTGGGCATCTTGTTCGATCCTCAGCTGTCCTTTCTCCCTCATATCTGTGTCATGACCCGCTCTGCCTTCCCCCACTTCCGCAATATTGCCCGACTCCACCATTGCTTCACCCCTCAGGCTCCTGAAACCCTCCAAAGTGCATTCGTCACCTCAAGGCTCGACTACGGAAACTCCCTCCTTGTCGGCCTCCCCAACTCTTCCTTCCACAAGCTGCAGATCATCCAGAACTCTGCAGCTCGTGTCAACTCCCGAACCAGGCTCCGTGACCCCATCACCCCCACCCTCGCCCGGCTCCACTGGCTCTCCATCCCTCAGAGGATAGAATTCAAAACACTCATCCTCACTTTCAAGGCTCTCCCTGGCCTTGTCCCCTCTTACATCTCTGACCTGCTGACCCCCTATCAACCTGTCCACTCCCTCCGCTCAGCCAGGCTCCGGCCTGCTCCATATCTCCCGCCCGACCCGCCGTACCCTAGGTGGTGATTCTATTATGAAATATTTCATCAAATATTATGAAATAGTTCATCCACAAAATAGCCTTTACACTTGACTTCACTGTACAAAACTACACTTTACAGTATATCCTGTGAAGCGCTTTGAGACGTCACAAAGACATGATAAGGCACTATATCAAATGCAAGGATTATTATTAGTATTATTATTATCTACAGGAAGAGTCTCCACTTGACCACTAAGGAATCGTGATGTACATTCACCAAACATTGGCAGATTTAAAACTGATTAGTACCACCCCAAATCCTTGGTGCTCTTCTTCAGTCTGCATTTGAAAATATATGCTCCCCCTCAACTCTGTGAGAAAGCCTACATGAACGGTTACTACAATTCACAGTAAAATTCTGTGAAGCACTTTGAGACATCTCGACGACTTGATAAGACACTATATCAAATAGAAGTAACCGAACAGTTTCTAGGGTGTTTGCATACTCAAACAAGATCTAAAGTCAAAATGGCCTCACAAAAGGGAAGTTGTGGATGAAATTCAGCTGAGTAATTTTGAGCCAATCTCACAAGTAGCAATACATTTTTAGCCAGTGATTAATATATATTCAGTATTGCAATCTAGCAGGTCTGGTTTCCCATATGGAGAAACATTTTACGATTCCTTCTCTTTCCCCCCTACTGCTTCTCAACAGCACAGGCAAAACTAAACCTGTGAGTACCAATAACACTGTAATGGTTTCATTCATATTGGAGATTTAACAGGGCCTTCTCTTGGTTGTGCAAGTCATTTAACAACCCCAACAACTTGCATTTATATTGTGCCCCTCACTCAGGTTAGCATCCCAGTGAGCTTGTTTTATTTTATATTTTTAAGTTCACTTTTGCATTTAGCAGGTATTACGCCTCATTAAACAATATTCAAGAATGAATGGGAACCTGTTTTTAAAACCAATATTTTTATACTCTATCGAGAAAACAACAACAAAATGACATTTATAGATCGCCTTTCACGTTGGGAGGACATCCCAAAGCGCCTCCCAAAACACAAAAATTAAGGAAATGTTAATATTTTTCGAAAGCTGATTTAAAATGTTCGCTGAGAAAATTACCTTCATGTTAAAACTGGTGTATTTTTGGTCTGTTTACAGCAACATAGTGATAAAGCACTATAAGAAGAAATAAGGTAACTCCAAGCATGTTTGAAAATATTGCAAGTTGGTAGTCTTCAATCATTCTGTGGAAGAAAATAACACCTTTGGATTACTATTTGGCAATCAAAGATTTGGGATGGATAAATAATATTAGTATAACAATATTTGTCCTCTAAACCAAAAGCCCACTATTATTCTGCCTTTATCGGGACAAGGAACAGCACCCATAGTTCTTGCCCAATGCAAGGATTATAATTATTCATCACACAATGAGTTCCCAAACTGTTGGATGAGATGCACAATGAGGGCTATGGGTTGAGCCACTCTGGCCCAGGATTATGCACCATGTGTAGGCTGTGTGTGTGTGTGTGTGTGTGCGTGGTGGGGAAGGAGTGGGGTGGGGGCGGCGGGGGTGGGCAATGGATAACTCCAGCACAGGTCATCATCCCCAGTGTTGGAAGGAATTGTAAATAGAGCAGGAAAGTGCATTTACTTTTGGGATTCAGAGAATATCTGGAGACACAGGTTGGATGGGGTGAAGTTCATGACTGGAAAGGTTTTTGTGTAGTCTCTGAAAGGCCGAATGATAGATTATCGTTCCCTGCTTTCGTATATTAGTATTTATTTTCAACAATTTGAATGGATAGCTGTAAAGCTATTTGTGAGGTCAGGGTATTAAAGGATACGGGGCAACTCCGAGTAATTGTACTTGACGTACAGATCACCCAAGATGTTATAGAATGGTGGAACAGGCTCAAGGGGCTGAATGGCCTATTCCTGTTTCTATGAATTGTTTAGCAAATTTCATTCTGGAAAAATATACCCGCTTTTAATCATTACTAGTCACACCGAGACAGATAACAATAATAATCCTTGCATTTGATATAGCGCTTTTCACGTCTTCAAGACATCCCAAAGCGCTTCACAGAATAGACTGTAAAGTGAATTGACCGTAGATTTGTGGGCGAAATGTGGCAGCCAACTGTCGTGGATCGAAATAACCAATTTATTATTGTTTTTTTCTGGAGGCATTATTATTAGGCGTGTGGAGTAAGGAAACCTGCCGGGAATCAAACCCAGGTCTCCCGCTTGCGAGGCGAGTGCTCAAACCACTGGAGATACAGGACTCCACTATTCAGGCTATTCAGGACTCCCTAAGAGCAGATAACTATAATGACCCTAGTGATGTCCTTTTCCCAGGTATTGGACAGGTGGCTTTCATTATAAAATCGCGTGTGTGGGTACTTTTAACATAAATATATATCAACAAATGAGATGGGAATAGTTGCGTGAACATGAATTATTCCCTTTGAAAACACAAAAGTCCATATAACATGTTCATTTATTTTCTTTTACTGTGGACCAGGCACACACAAAAAACAGCCCAGTAAGATATTTTCGTGACTTGCATATATTCCGACAATTCAGGGTAAAATGTGGCCCAAAAAGAAAGTTGACATGTTAGTAATGCCCTTGGAAGAAATACTTAATCATAACTATGTCTGATAGTCAATCTAACCTCCCCCCTCCTCACCAACAGCCTAATGCTGTACATCTATCCAAACTTCAGGAAATAACATGATGATATTTCGGTGTGAAATTGTTCTTGAAAACGAAATCTAAAGCGTTGCGACCTGTTGACACGTCAACTTCCTGGTTTTTTTTTGTCTCAACATAATATATAATATTGTCCCCCACAAAAAAATTAAAAGAGTCCAATGTTTGACCGTAGCAAGGACTTCAAAATGTTGCACGTCCAACAAAAAAAATCAAGGGGACACATTTCATACACACAATATCAATAAACATTATTATTATTATGGCTCCAGTAACCAACACCCACTGTGTGCAATGTTACCCACTTTGCTCTCAAGATATTAGAGAGACAGAGTGAGAATAAGGTGAAAGAAGGGAAAAAATAAAGCAACTTACCTCGTTTAGGATTTACAAGCTGTTACTGCTGATGCTTTTCTTTTAACGTGATGGGAATTTTTGGGTGTCTTTGTGGGTTTTTCTGGTGCGTTTACGCGTGTGTTTTTTTTTCAGCTGCAAATGTACGTCTCGAGTCAAACACGACGTTACTTCCTTTTGAGGATGGACTTGGCGTCACACACACAAAAAAGGGGGTGGGGGGGGGGGGGTAAAGGGAAAAAAGGGGGGAGGAAGGTACATCAACCAGTTACATCGCACACCCAGAACTTTGACAACACGACTATCGATACGTGTATCTTGTCTTCTTCCTGGTCTGGTTGGAACCTCAATAGGGAAGTGGTTGGGGGGGGTGTGTGTGGGGTGGCGGGGGGTGGGTAGGGTGTTGGGGGAGTGTTATTTATCTATTTTGAGTGTTTTTCTTATTAAAAGAGAGGGATAGTGAATTGTTTTTTTTGGGGGGTGGGGGTTGTGAAGGTACAGCCTGGTGTCTGACACATACAGAAACAAGTGGGGGTAAAGGGCTGAGCCGTGGTATGAAGTCAGTGAATTTGCAAGCGAAGCAAGGCGATTATCTTTATTTTATTTGTTAGAGGAAGTCCATTTGAATGCTTCCCTCGCTTTATTCCAATTGAATGCCCAGCCATCCTTTTGTAACTGTCGCGCTGCGTTTTGTTTTCCTTACTTTTGCAGATCTTAGTGATTCATATTTGTTGTGATTATTACAAATAATATATAATGTTTCACCCACAAAAATATACAGTCAATTCACTTTAAGACGTCTTAAAGACGTCTCGACAATGTGATAACAACAACAAGATTACATTTGTATAGCGCCTTTCACGTCGGGAGGACGTCCCAAAGTGCTAGACAGTGTACAGCATTTCAGACCCGAGGTGGGGAGAAGGGAGGGGAGGGGAAGGGGGGTGGCCGATGGCATGGTCGAAGAGGAGGGTTTTGAGGCGGGACTTGAAGGAGGCTAAGGAAGGATGAGGCGGAGTGACTGGGGGATGGAATTCCAGAGGTTGGGAGCAGAGTAGCTGAAGGCTCTCCCGCCAATGGTAGGGCGGGTGGGGGGAGGGGACATGGAGGGAACAGGTGGGTTGGTAGGTGGTTAGGAGGTCGCAAAGGTTGGGTGGGGCGAGACCATGAAGGGCTTTGTAGGTGAGGACCAGGATCTTGAACTGGATCCTCTGAAGGATAAGGAGCCAATGGAGTCGGGCGAGAGTGGGGGAAATGGGGTCATGGAGGTTGGTGCGGGAGAGGACACGGACTGCAGAGTTCTGGATTATCTGCAGCTGCGGAGGGAGGAGTTGGGAAGGCCAACAATCAGGGCGTTTGCATAGTCGAGCCTGGAGGTGATGAAGGCATGAACAAGAGTTTCAATGGCCTGAGGGGTGAGGTGGTGGCGGAGTCGGGCGATGTTACGGAGGTGAGGGAAGGCAGAGACACCGAGGTTCCTGACTGGTTTGGTGAGTTGTAGTAAGCAACCATGGAGGTTGATGCTGCCAGAGCCTGAGGTGCTGAGGCGCTGGCGTGAGCCAATCAGGAGGAGAATGTTCACATTCAACTGTAGGAAATTTGCCCTCATCCAGGACTTGATGTCTGACAGGCAGTCTGTCAGGACAGCAGTTGTCCCAGAGTTGAGGGTGGAGGCAGAAAGATAGAGTTGGGTGTCATCCGCATACATATGGAAGTTGACCCCATGTCTGCGGATGATGTCACCAAGGGGGAGCATGTGGATATTAAAGAAGAGAGGGCCAAGGACAGACCCGTGGGGACGCCAGACATGACAGTGCGGGAGTTGGAGGAGAAACCGTTAGAGGCAACAAAATGGAGACGGTGAGAGAGATAGGAATCGAACCAGGCAAGGGCAGGTCCGTGAAGATTGAGCAAAGCGGAGAGGCGGTGTATGGGAATGGAGTGGTCGACAGTGTTGAAGGCGGCAGAGAGGTCGAGGAGGACAAGGAGGCAGAAGGAGCCCTGGTCACAGATGTTCAGGATGTCATTAGTGACTTTGACCAGGACTGTTTCTGTGCTATGGGAAGCGCGGAAGCCGGATTGGAGGGGTTCAAAGAGGGAATGGCGAGAAAGTAAAGCGCAATATCAAATGCAAGGATTATTATTATTATATTTATTCCCTTATCCAATGGCACAGTGAAAATTGTTGCACTAACTGAACCAATAAACTTGGCACTAACCCTGTATCATGGCTTTTTGCTGTTTATTTATTAAGCCATTAGGCTAAATTCCTTTCGACTACAAACTTTCAAGGAATGAGAGCGATTAGCCTGATACTTATTTTGGGACCTTATTAATGTGGCATATAAATAGAATTATCTTGGGCCTTTCAATTTGTGCACTCCAATAATTTGGCGATAAAACAAAAGGCTGCACACAGCAATTATTGATTCAAAGGAATCTTTGTTAAACACAATGTTACTACTAATGACTCATAAAGAAAAGATGTAGCGTCCAAGTCCCAGGGCACAAACTTTATTTACTGGAACTGTGCACTGTTTGACGTGCAAGTAGGAAGTGTTTGCAAGTAGGTCTGACATTATAATACGATTATTGCATTAATTGTGGGATAAAAAGGGAGTGATCTGCTTTGCACTACTCGCGTGTAGGATTAGGGCCCTGGCCAACAATTCCCCTAATAAAATTGGTCATTCACTTCATTGGCTGTTAGTGGGACACTACTGTGTGCAAATTGTCCGTTGTGTTTGCCGGTAAAAGTACACAGTCAATACACTTTACAGTGAATCCCTTGTCACTTTGAGACGTCCTGCTGATGCGAAAGGCGTTACATCAAGGATTATTATTTCAGGCGTACGGTACCACTGGCAAATCGTTGGACCTCGCGCAGGTAATCGTTCATTATTTTTTCACGAGCACCGATGGTCAGCGGGCTTATTTGACCACAGAGTATGTCCTGGCCTCACCCAACATCCCCACACATCCAACTCCAGCAGATGGCGCTGGGTAATGACAAAGTCGCCAGTAACCGTTGCTAATTACAGTATTTTCCTTTCCCTGATACTGCGGACAAACTCCACGGCTTTCGTGGCACTCTGCCGAGCGCAATTGGCTGCCTCTTTTTGCCCACAAATATACAGTCGATTCACTTTACAGCCTATATAAAGTCAATTGACTTTATATATGGAGTCCTGTAGTTCAGCGGTTAAGAGAACTCGCCTCATAAGTGAGAGACCTGGGTTCGATCCCCAGCAGGGCGAAACCTTGGGCCAGTTTCATTACTCCACACGCCTAACATAACATAACATGTAACATTCAATCATTGCTGATCTTCTAATCTAACTCCAGCTAATAATCTGACCCTCTGCCTTATCCCCATATCCCTTAATCCCTTTTGCAATAAGAAATCTATCCATCTCAGTCTTGAATATGTTCAAGGACTGAGCATCAACAGCCCTTTGGGGTAGTGAGTTCCATACATTCACCACCATTTGAGTGAAGAAGTTCTTCCTCAACTCAGTGCGAAAGGGCTGCCCTCTGATTTTAAGGTTGTGACCTCTGGTTTTAGTTTCTCCAACCGGGGGACACAATCTCCCACTGTCTACTCTATCATGCCCTTTGATGATCTTAAAGGTTATAGGTTTCTATAAGATCCCCTCTAATTCTTCTATATTCTAGAGAATATAGGCCCAAATTGGTCAGCCTATCCTCGTAACTCATCTCCTTCGTCCCTCCTACTAACCTAATAAATCTATGCTGCACCCCTCCAAGGCAAGTACATCCTTCCTTAAATAAGGAGACCAAAACTGCCTGATAATAATAAATAAAATAACTAATTTGGTCACTTCAATCCCCGACTGTTTGTGGGACGCTGCTGTGCACAATTGGCTGCCGTATTTCACCCACAAAATATACAGTCGATTTACAGTATATTCTATGAAGCACTTTGGGATGTCTCGAAGGTATAAGATGCTATATCAAATGCAAGGATTATTATTATAATAATATCCTGTGAGCGCTTTGAGACGTCTCAACGATGGGATAAGGCAAATATGAAGTCCCAAACGTTGACTCTTAATGATAGCAAAGAGAGGAATATCTATTTCTCTTTGCTGAACTCTTGTAATAACATACTGAGTGTCATAAAGCCAGGCTTTAAGCTTCAGCTGCCAGCCTGGCTCAACAATATGTACAGTACAATAACTACAATCACAATCTGTAATTGTCTCTTTTTTGAAGTTTTTTTTCTTACAAAGAATGGAGAAACCGAGGTGACAGCCTGAGGCTGCAAACAGAAGCAACTTCACAAAGCGCTCTCGAGACATTCGTTTCATGTGCTGCATAATCCACAAGTCAATCCACTTTACGGTATATTCTGTGAAGCGCTTTGAGACATCTCAACGAGGTGAAAAGGCGCTATATCAAACCCAAGGATTAGTTGGATTATCCAGGCAGCATCTATGGAGAGAGAGGAAAGTGAGTCAACTCTTCGGGTTCACGACCTGCTGAGTGTTCCCGACGACTTCTGTTTTTGTTTCAGATTTCCAGCGCCTGCAGTATCTTGTGTTTTATTTGTATTATTATTATTATTATTACATCCAATGATGAACAACTGCTCGGTTGTTTTAAGGCAAAAATCCAGCAAAGCGCTTCGAGATGTTTCGACTGCAAAGATTATTGTCTGTTACAGAAGTTTTGCAGAAATCAAACAGCTGCAGGAGGCAGATGTGGGGGTTGCGGGGGTGGGGGTGGGGGGGGTGAGGGGGGGGGGGGGGGGTGAGGGTGGGGGGGGGGGGGGGTGAGGGCGGAGAGCCTGATCTGTGATCACTGGTGTAAGTTGCAGAGAGGGGAACATAGTGGAGCCAGTGGATTGGAAGCAGGAACCTGTGGAGGGGAGAGAGACAGACAGAGGCACAGAGACAGACAGAGGCACAGAGACAGACAGAGGCACAGAGACAGACAGAGGCACAGAGACAGACAGAGGCACAGAGACAGACAGAGACACAGAGGCACAGAGACAGACAGAGGCACAGAGACAGACAGAGGCACAGAGACAGACAGAGGCACAGAGGCACAGAGACAGACAGAGGCACAGAGACAGACAGAGACACAGAGACAGACAGAGGCACAGAGACAGACAGAGACACAGAGACAGACAGAGGCACAGAGACAGACAGAGACACAGAGGCACAGAGACACAGAGACAGACAGAGACACAGAGACAGACAGAGGCACAGAGACACAGAGACAGACAGAGAGACAGACAGAGGGACAGAGACAGACAGAGACACAGAGACAGACAGAGACACAGAGACAGACAGAGACACAGAGACAGACAGACACAGAGGCAGAGAGGCACAGAGAGACAGACAGAGGCACAGAGACAGACAGAGACACAGAGACAGACAGAGGCACAGAGACAGACAGAGGCACAGAGACAGACAGAGGCACAGAGACAGACAGAGGCACAGAGACAGACAGAGGCACAGAGACAGACAGAGGCACAGAGACAGACAGAGGCACAGAGACAGACAGAGGCACAGAGACAGACAGAGGCACAGAGACAGACAGAGGCACAGAGACAGACAGAGACACAGAGGCACAGAGACACAGAGGCACAGAGACAGACAGAGACACAGAGACAGACAGACACAGAGGCAGAGAGGCACAGAGAGACAGACAGAGGCACAGAGACAGACAGAGGCACAGAGACAGACGGACAGAGATAGAGAGTCAGAGAGACACAGAGAGCCGATTGGCTTCTCGATAACTTTCTCCAGTGTTCCCGCCCACAACATAACAACATAACACAACACAAACCCACAGCAATTAGACAGAAGGGGTCGGGAGGTGTGTCCTGTCACCGCGAACCGCTTCCTGAAAGCTGCTCAGACTGAGCAGAGGGAGAGGGGAGAGAGAGGGGAGAGGGGAGAGACAGAGAGGGGAGAGAGGGAGGAGAGGGAGAGGGAAGAGAGGGGAGAGGGAGAGAGAGAGGGGAGAGAGGGAGGAGAGGAGAGAGGGAGAGAGGGGGAGAGAGGGAGGGAGAGAAGAGGGGGAGAGGGAGAGAGGGAGGAGAGGAGAGAGGGGAGAGAGAGGGGGAGAGAGGAGAGGGGGGAGGAGAGAGGGGAGAGAGAGGGGAGGGGAGAGAGAGGAGAGAGGGGAGGAGAGGGAGAGGAGAGAGAGAGGAGAGAGAGGAGGATAGAGAGAGAGGAGAGAGAGAGGGATAGAGAGAGGGGAGAGAGGGAGAGGGGAGAGGGAGGAGAGAGGGGGAGAGGGGGAGAGAGAGGGGGAGAGAGAGAGAGGGAGAGGGGGGAGAGAGAGAGGGGAGAGAGGAGGAGGAGGAGAGAGAGAAGAGAGGGGAGAGAGAGAGGGGGAGAGAGTGGGGGAGAGAGAGGGAGAGCCGGGGTGGGGGGGATGATCCCGGAGGCGGCTCCTGGCGGGGCGGGAGGGCCCGGGGTGGGCCCGGGGTGGGGTGGGGGCGGGGCCGGCGGGGTGGGGGCGGAGGGCCCGGGGTGGGGCCCGGGGTGGGGGCGGTGGGGCCGCTCTGTCCCGGGGCCGCTCTCGCGGAGGCGCACGTGACCAGTTTCCAGCAATACCGAGACCTGTACATCCAGTCCGTGCAGAACCCGACAGGTACCCCTCACACACACCCACACACACACCCACACACCCCAACACACACACCCCCTCACACACACCCACACACACCCTCACACTCACACACACCCACACACACCCCCTCACACACCCCCTCACACCCCCCCTCACACACCCCCTCACACCCCCCTCACACCCCCCTCACACCACCCCCTCACACACCCCCTCACACCCCCCTCACACACACCCCTCACACACCCCCACACACCCCCCCTCACACACCCCCTCACCACCCCCTCACACACCCCTCACACCCCCCTCACACACACCCCTCACACCCCCCTCACACACCCCCTCACACCCCCTACACACACCCCCTCACACCCCCCTCACACACCCCCTCACACCCCCCCTCACACACACCCCCTCACACCCCCCTCACACACCCCCTCACACACCCCCCTCACACACACACCCTCACACACCCTCACACTCACACACACCCTCACACACACACTCACACACACCCACACACACACCCACACACCCTCACACCCCCTCACACCCCCCTCACACACCCCCTCACACCCCCCCTCACACACCCCCTCACACACACCCCCTCACACCCCCCTCACACACCCCCTCACACTCCCCCTCACACACACCCCCTCACACACCCCCTCACACTCACACACACACTCACACACACCCTCACACTCACACACACCCACACACACACCCACACACCCCAACACACACACCCTCACACACCCCCACACACACCCTCACACCTCCTCACACACACCCTCACACACCCCCTCACACACCCCCACACACACCCTCACACCTCCTCACACACACCCTCACACTCACACACACCCTCACACACACCCACACACCCCCCCTCACACACACCCCCTCACACACCCCCTCACACTCACACACACCCTCACACACACCCTCACACTCACACACACCCACACACACACCCACACACCCCAACACACACACCCCCTCACACACACCCACACTCACACTCACACACACCCACACACACCCCCACACACACCCCCACACACACCCTCACACCTCCTCACACACACCCTCACACACCCCTCACACACACCCACACACACCCCCTCACACACCCCACACACACCCTCACACCTCCTCACACACACCCTCACACACCCCCTCACACACTCACACACACCCCCCTCGCACTCACACACACCCACACACACACCCTCACACACCCCAACACACACACCCTCACACATACCCACACACACCCCCACACACCCCCACACACACCCTCACACCTCCTCACACATCCCCTCATACACCCCCCACACACAACCCCACACACACACACCTCA